>NW_024819505.1:0-1931 GCF_019175285.1 Sceloporus undulatus | reverse complement strand
GCACTGAGACGCAAACAGGAGTTGCAACTCAGGCTTAAGAAGGAGTACCATTTATAAGTACAGTATTGAGTAGATCTTTGCAAGAAAAGCCAAGAATAGGGTTGCCTTATGGCTGCCAAGTCAGAAATAACCTGAAGGCACACAATAACAACAAAGTATTGATTGGAACTGCTCTTTGAATTGCCCTAAAGATGCTGGGACACATTCGCCTTTTCATACAGCAGACTTGCATTTAAATCTTGCTGGAAGAACCGAATTTACATTCATCTTATTCACAAAAGGATAAAAGTGGCTGAAACAAGGATCAGGAACTTGAAGGCAGACAACAACAACAACAACAACAACCTAATAATAATAATAATAATAATCACCATCACTCTGGTACAGTGCTTCTCAATTATTTTCTGTCATGCCCCCCCTAGGAAGAAGAAAACATTTCGTGCCCCCCATGTGACTGTAAATAGTATCATTTGTCTATAAAATGCCCCCCTTTACGGAGCCTCGTGCCCCCCCTGGGGGGCCCTCCCCACTATTTGAGAAGCACTGCTCTAGTAGGACATTCAAGGAAAAATGTAGGACATTACTGAACAAAAAAAGCTTTAATAAACACTCATAGAAATATTATTTCGTGCTTCTGAGCCATAATGCTCAAAATGGAGGACCTTTGGGAATCCCTCCTGGAATGGAGGATGTGTCCTGGAAAAGGAGGACACTAGTCCCCTTCCCACATTTTTCCTAGAATGTCCTACATTTTGCCATGCCTCGTCCTCTTTTGAGGTGAGGTCCCCCTGTGACTCTGTAGCCCAGCATCCTGTAGCAAAGCAGGGGTCCAAGAAGTTAACTCCTGGGAATCATCAATCCATCTCCATGAAGCTGCCTTATTTCTCCTACGCAGAGCCTCCCTGCCTCCAGGTGGCGCTGCTTCCTTCCTTCTTCCTCCCAGACTCAAGGCTGAGGCCCCGCCCCCTCCAGAGACAGATATCCAATGGAAGGTGGGGAGGGGCAGAGTGGGTGGGAGGGGCCAAGGGCGGGACCATGCAAATTTGGGACCAAGAGAGGAGAGAGGAGAAAATGTCATTTCCTCAGCCGGGATTGTAATTCCAATGCCATGGCCAGGTGGTGGCGCTGTGTCCCTGATGCTCTGCCTCCCACCTAGTGGCCACGGAACAGACACAAACAGCGACCGAAGCTCAGAAGAATAGTAGGCGTGGTCGAGGGCGGTGCCATGCAAATTCTGGACCAATGGGACGGGAGGATAGCCTCAAAGTCTCTCCTGGGCCCCAGAGTGCCCCTGAAGGTGAGGCTGTGAGGGTAGGGAGGTTTTGAGTCAGGGGCTGTGGAGAGGGTCCTGGGAGAAGAGGGCTTCTGGGGCCGGAGGGGGAGCAGAGATTGAGGAGAAGGAGGGAGTGCTGGGCCAGACCAAGGTCTCACTGTGGCCTAGAAAGATGTCCCAAGGAGAGGGCTAGCTGGGTGGCCAAGGTGGTCACCATGCATTCTTTCCATTAGTTAAGTTCTTTGATTTCCTTGGTGTACTGATCTATTTCATGTCGTTTTCTGTAGCCTTTTTGTGTCTTGTTGGAAGAGACAATGCAGCAGAGCAATGGCCTTTATCAGTTTCTTCTCTACTTGGGGGCCATCCTTGAGAGAGCTTTGGACAGTGGACTTTGCAAGAGCTCTTCTCAAAGCAAAAGAGAAAGGAGAAGGTGCTTCTGTGGATGATGGGCTCAACAGTCGCTCCACCATGCGCAGGGTTTGCACTTTTCCACATGTTGAAACCCATTTCAGGCAATAATGCGCATCTTTATGTTAAGTCTGGATTCTGCAGCCCTTTCCGCCACAGAGGAGAACTTCCTGCCCAGATTCCAGTAATCCAGGTGATACTTCCATGTTTTCATTACCTTGCCATGCCTCTTGCCTTCAACCCACTGGCC
>NW_024819504.1:0-1931 GCF_019175285.1 Sceloporus undulatus | reverse complement strand
GTACAATTAAAATATCTATTAAAAACACAATTAAAAAACACAATAAAATATAACAAGGACAGAGCGGTGGGCTAATCCATGATGTGGGGGGCAGTCATTCTGTGGCCGGGCACTTTATTCAGGAAAGGCCTGCCGGAAGAGATCCGTCTTGACAGCTTTTTTTAAAGCTGTCTAATCTGGCAATTTGATGGCTCTTGTCTGGCAGACAGATCCATAGTTTGGGAGCCATTGCAGAGAAGGCCCTCTGGGAGGTAGCAGTTAGTCTGGTTTTTAAAGGCTGCAATAGGTTCCTCCCAGAGGACCTGAGGGTGCAGTGGGGCGGATTATATGGAAGGAGGCGATCCCTCAAATAGGTTGGACCCAAGCCATGTAGGGCTTTAAAGGTTATAACCGACACCTTGTACTGTGCCTGGAAACTAATAGGCAGCAAGTGAAGAGATTTTAAGATGGGTGTTATTCGGTCACTCCTAGTTTTTCCGGCGACCAGCCTGGCTGCCATATTTTGCACTAGTTGAAGTTTCCGCACTAGACACAAGGGTAGCCCCATGTAGAGCGTGTTACAGAAATCAAGTCATGAAGTTACCAGTGAATGTACAACAGTTTCCAGGTCCTTTACTTCCAGGAAAGGGCACAGCTGGCGTGTCAGCTGGAGTTGATAACAGGCGCTCCTAATTGTCGCATTCACCTGATTTTTCATGTGAAGTGACAGATCTAGGAGCACCCCTAGACTGTGAACACAACTGCCTCCTTTAAGCAAGTTGGAACACAACCTTCCCTAAGGGATGCATTGATGACATTTCTAAGAAATGCCATCAAGGCATCACCCCCCTGGATGGCAAGCCATGACGGGCAGGGATCAAGGGGACATGTCATCTTCTTCACATTTCCAAGGATCTTGTCCACATCATTGGTATTCACAAGCTCAAACCGATCCAGTTTAACCTCAACAATGGGTTCACTGGACACCTCATCAGTCGATTCTGCTGCAATCCCGGCATCCAGGTCGGCTCTTATCTGACAGATTTTATCTGTGAAGTAGTTGTTAAAAACATCACAGCAGGCCGTTGTCAGTTTAAGCAAAAGGTTCTGCACAGGTGGAACCTGTGTCAGTTCCCTTACCACCCTAAACAGCTCTGCTGGATGGGACTCCGCAGATGCAATACGTGTAGAGGAGAAAGATCTCTGCGCTGCCTGTATCGCCTCTTGATAGGAATGAAGGAATTTTCTATGACGAGTTCTGTCAGATAGGAGTCAAGTGTCACGCCAGTCTCACTCTAGTCGTTGTTCAACCCAGCTTCATTTTCCTCAGATCTTCAGTATACCATGATTTACGATTAGGAGTGGGTTGGAAAGGACACTTGGGAGCAATTGTGTCGATGGCCCTGGCGATATCGGTGTTCCAGGTATTAACCAGAGCATCGACAGAATCACCGCCATTACCAACCAAGGAACCCTCTAAGGCTTTCTGGAATCCAATTGGTTCCATTAACCTTTGAGGGCAGGCCATTCTAATGGGTCCTCCACCCCCAACGGGGCAGACTGTGGCTCTCAGTTCAGCCTTGACCAGGAAATGATCCGTCCACGGCAGTGCGGTGGTACTAGTTACCTCCGCCCACGGATATTTCTGCTCCGTACTGAAGACCGCATCAAGAGTATGACCTGCGCAATGTGTTGGCCCGGAAACCAATTGGGATAGGTCCATGCCTGTCATGGAATCCACGAACTCCCGAGCCGCACCTGTTAAACTGGTCTCGAGTGGGATGTTGAAGTCGCCCAGAATTATAAGTCTGGGCGACTCCAACAACAACTCCGAGACCAGCTGTGTCAACTCGGATAGGGAGTCTGTTAGACAACGGGGTGGAAGGTATACTAACAGAATCCCTATACTATCCTTGGTTTTCAGGCTGATGTTGTTAAGGTTGGGAAATCCT
>NW_024819503.1:0-1931 GCF_019175285.1 Sceloporus undulatus | reverse complement strand
TTGGGGGGGGGGATCCAAATCTGCCTAGTTCCATCCAGTGCAAATAGTTTAGTGGGAATGGGACCAAAGAGATTTCTACTTCCCCCAGCATTTAATCCCTAAGGAACAGGTTGAAAAATTTCACACATGTGTAGGTGCCTAGAAGTCACCTGTCAACTTATGATGACCCCATGAATCTCATAGGGTTTTCTGAGGCAAGGAACATTCAGAAATGGTTTTGCCAGTTCCTTCCTCTGAAATGTAGCCTGCAGCACCTGGTATTAATTGGTGGCCTCCTATCAGAATACTACCCAGTGCTGACCCTGCTTAACGTCCAAGGTCAGACAGGATCTGCTGTCTTTAAATATCAGAAATGTTCTTCTTTTCCATCTCACCACAAACTAATCACCTGCCTCATAAGAATATTTGATAACATCTTATTTGAGTCTCCAGCAAACAGAGCAGAGAATTCAGAAAGGCATTTGCACAAAGTTGACTCCATTCAGAAAGGGCAAATGACATTAGATAACTGCTTGCCTCTTACACTGTGCCACTTAGGTGGTAATGTTCTCTTGTAACACCACCAGTAATGTGCAGTGCGGGAGAGCAAACAGCTTAGAAAAGCTGAGGTCCCTGTACATATTTGCTTATTCACAAAAATACTTTCTAGCAGTCTTCCCTTGGTGTTCATAACATTTTCATGATTCCACAATCAGACAATCTGTGTGCCATATCTTACCAATAGAAGTCTTTTTGTTCACAATGGCCTGTTACAGACTGCCAAAATAAAGCTGTTTCAGGTCTCTTTGGAGGTATGCTATTTAAATGATGCATGGGTCCTAAGAGTCCAGAGGTCGCACCAAAGCCACACTCCGTTCCTAAGCACTGGAGTGCAGCCTTGGTGTAGCTTCCGGATTCTTAGGACCCATGCATCATTTAAATAGCATACCTCCAAAGAGACCCGAAGCAGCTTTATTTTGGCAGTCTGTAACAGGCCAATCTTTCCCTCCCCGAGACACATAATACTTCCTTCTATTGGGGAAAGTAACTCAGAAATTCCTATTTGTGATCAATACTGCATTAGTTAAGAGGCATACAGCCTGTGAACTGCTTTGATTTGAGATTCATCAAGCACAAAAGTTGTTGAGCTAAAGTGTAGTGGATTTCACATTTCTAAAATTACAGTACTGTTCAAAGGCTACATTAAATTGTGATAGTCTTAAGCAGGAAGCGGTTTTGATGTCCTCATCTTGTGAACCCTACTGTGGTAATTGTATTTCTAAAAGAATAATAAAAATGTTATTTTAGAGGTTAAATTACTACTGAGAAGGCTTTCTCTCATGTCTTCACCATGCAAGCCTGTAATGGTGGTGGGATGGGATTAAGAGAAAGCCTTCGCCTGAAGATCTTAAAATTCTAGCAAATTCATATGGGAAGATATGGCCTTTTAGATACAGTTCCCAGAGAGTGAAAGGGGGCCCTTTTGATGTGACATAAAAGTGGGCAAGGGAAAACAAACTCATTTTCTTAAAGTGAAATAGTAGTTCTAACAATGTTCAGCTGGAAAAAGCTCAGGACAGGTTAATCAGGTTTTAAGCAGAGCAGATGAAATTACCCTGATTCCTATTTCGATCTTTTGCAGCCAACTGGAGTGGCTACTCCTGGTGTCATTAGGACATTAAATGGAGCCCAGGCCTGGCATAAGAGTGGAACATTAGCTGTTGGCAAATTGATAGAATCTAGTTCAAATCTCTTCAGAAAAAAGGAGATAACCACCTATATCTTCAAGGCTTTTTAGCTAGTAATGACATTATCAGATAGAGATAAAACAAATCTGAATGAATTCAGTAACAGGCAATTACAATCATATGCCATACACCAAGAACCCACATTTATCTGCTTGCTTGTCTCTGATGTTTAATTCCTTTTTAACTTTCACAAATTAATGTTCT
>NW_024819502.1:0-1932 GCF_019175285.1 Sceloporus undulatus | reverse complement strand
TTTGATAAACATGTAGTCTAAGACACCCCACTCCAATATCTAAAAATAATATCTCTTTTATTAGGGGATTTCTAAATCTACTCCTAACATGCTATGCTCATATTGACGAGGTGATGAAATTTGGTACCAATTCAAACCGGCTTTCTGCATCATTAGAGCAGTTTGAAAATTGTACATTTTAATTTCTAACAGTTAGAATATATGCAGGACATGAAAAGCCAAATGTCCAACAGAAAGCAAGCAAAATCAGACACAAGGTGGAATTTTGGACTATGGCTAGTGTGGCCACTTAAACATCAATTTAACAAAAAATAAAAAGACAAAACAATGCACAGAACTGAAGAAAAACTGCATTTGCTAATTTATATGTAGAGATGCAAATTTATCAAGTATACTTACACTTGATATGGAGACCATAGAGGGGCTCATAAATTTTGCAAGCACCTTGTCCTTTCATGGACTGGATGGCCATTGTGGTCTCTTCCATCTCTGATTCTATGATTCTATAATAATCAAAGGAAGCTGAGTCTTTAATACACAGTTGCAGAACACAAAAATTAAGACTGGTTTTTTGTGTGTGTGCCCATAAAATAAGAACAGCATTGACTGGAAAGGATGTGAAAGGTTACATGGAGATTACAATATTTCACGGATCTAATAGTCTAATGGCTGGGGAAGTTTACCATGTAAACCAGAGATGGGCAACATGCACAGCCCTAAAGTGTCCTGTAGTTCCCATCCTAACGTTATGCCGTCTACTGTCCGGTTTCAAAACCCACCTCAACAATCAGCTCAGAGTTCTGGCAAGAGCAAACTGCCCCTCCTCAGACAACCCAGGGGTTGTGCACACTGGCCATTAAGGCTAGCCTGGGGGTGGGCACTGGGGTGCGGCACCCACATGATGCACACCCCTCCTCCAGGGCAGGGTGACTGCCATGCACCACTCCACATGGTGTGTGGCATCACAGCACTCCTCTGGCACTGTGTCCATATGACCCAGCGCCAAAGGAGTGCCTCAAAGCCATGGCACTGCAACTATCACACCCTTTCCAGACTCCTTTTTGCACACTGGAAAGGCCAGAACAAGGCCACACCATGTGGTTGCTGTGGCCCCAATCTGGTACAACTGGAGGCAGCTGCAGACTGCCCCTTAGGGGCAGTCTGCACAGCTTCTTACTTGGCAAGGAGGAATTAACTTCTGGTTGCATCCCCACTGCAGACATAATCCTGGTTGACCACACTTTAACTGCCAAGACTCAATACTATAGAATTCTGGGAACTGGTGTTTGTTGTGGTACCAGTGTGTTCTGACAGGGAAAGCTAAATATGTCATAAAACTACAGTTCCCAAAATTCCATATCACTGAGCCATTGCAGTTAAAGCAGTATCAACCTGGATTATTTCCATAGTGAGTATGCAACCTTTGTGGTCCCCACCACCAGCATGCAACTCCAAGTGGATCAAAAAACACTTCCCCAAGAGAATATGGCCACCAGTACAACCCCAGCTTTTAGATAGATAGATAGATAGATAGATAGATAGATAGATAGATAGATAATCTTTATGAAGTCCACTATTTGTTACTCTTTGAGGAACTACCCATGACACAAAGGTATATGCTATGGTTGCCTTCTAAAGAATGTTAAAGTGGAGAGTGGGTGAAATTTTGGATCCAACCTTTGAACAACAGTTCCCAGTCAGAAAGGATTATTCTTCAACCGGTTCAAGCCCATAACTTTATATTGTGGTGTTCAAAACTCAGCATGCTATTCAAAAGAATGCTAACAAGTAGTCATTAGTGTTATTCACATACATTTTGCATCATTAATCAGTCTTTGCTACCGGTAGGTGACAATAAAAAAACAATGTATTATTAACACACTGGTCATTGTAATTTTTACTGGAAAGGAATTTGGGGCCATTTTTATACTG
>NW_024819501.1:0-1932 GCF_019175285.1 Sceloporus undulatus | reverse complement strand
CTGAGAGGGTGTGACTTGCCCAAGGTCACCCAGTGATATTCCATGGCTGTGCAGGGAATTGAACCTTAATCGCCAGTGTCCTAGTCCTACACTCAAACTGCTATACCACATTGATTTTAAACCATGACAATACACTCCAAAGCAGAATCTAGATGATTCAGTCTATACTTTGTCCAAATCAGTCCAAACTGGTATGAATCAATTCCAGATTCAGCCAAATCTGTTCCATATTCCCATTTAAACCCTCACTGTAGCACCATGAATCTCACTTCACTATCTAAAGCCAATAGGCATGCAGTAAAGTTGATTTTAAATTCTTTGACTGTAATCTTGTCTGCTTCTGTCAAAACTGAGTTTCTGGATTCTGTATAACTCAAGGGCAATGCCATATAGATCAGACATTTCTACATTTCTCTCTGTGAAAAGCTGCATATCCCAGCTCATTTTATTGTTTGTACATATGCCTTATTAAAGCTAACACATCTATACATTTTAATAACAGGAGCAGTTCAGCTTATCATTGTTCAGTGAACATTTTTAGATGAGACATAGAAATTCCGAAGAAGACAAGTTTCTCAAACCCCCCAGCTCTTTTTCCTCCTGCCATTTCTGTATACATTGAAAGCAAGGTGTCCATGATTGTATTTTTGGGAGCCATGGAAGATAGCACTCATTTCTTCCTGCCTAAGAACACCTCAAGCAAGAGCAAGAATTATTCCATCTTTCCCCTCTTGTTAAATGAATACACTACTCAGCTGTCAAACATCCTCAAGGTGGTTTGCGAACACAACAATCCAAGCAATCATGACAAAATAATATCACCACATAACAGTACCAAAACTCCAATCAGGGTAAAGGCTATGCTTTTTCTTCTTAGTTTTCAGGAAGAAGAAAAAGAAAACTATTAGCCACCAGAGATTCATCTGTGGCATGTTCTTTGCCAGCATCTTCCCATTTTTCACCCTTCTCATTGCAAAAATTGTCAACTCATACGTTGAACTTTGGAGATGGGATATTGATTTGTTATCCTAAATTTACTCCTCCTCCTCCTCTTATTTTCTTGATCTTCTCCAGATTAATATCACTATAACTATCAGCAGCTAGATACTGGAGAATGAGAAAGGTTTTCTAACATCTAAGATACTCCACCAGGTCTGAAACTTTTCCAGTGACTGACAGCATCAGTTTCCCAGAGAGCCACTAGTTTCTAATGAAATAATGCAGGGATTTGCCATCCATTTTTACAACATTTATCTGTGTTGTATCCCATCTGCCACCTCTTCCATTACCCAGGGACTCCTGCACCTCCACAGAGAAAGCTGCCTTTTAACAAGACTGAGGCCCAGCCATTAGTTACCAGCAAGTGCCCAGCTGCCTTGGGTTCGCCCCTGGTCTGGAGACTACTGTGGGTGCAGGACTGCTGCTGGTGGGGTCACTTGAGGGTGAGGGCATATCTCCCTGCTAACTCAAGGTAGATTATCGCACAGCCCCTTGGGCTGCTCCCAGCATGGAACGAAAAGGGGCAGGTTGGGGACAGAATGGGGGCTAACACCCATTTTATCGCATGCCAGACTGCCGCTGATGCCGCCGGAAGTTCCCATTCCATTCCAGATCCATTCCAGAGGAGGCAATTTTTAGGAACTATTCAGAAGCATTCTGAAAATCGCCTCTTCTGGGAGGGATCTAGAACAGAATGGGAACTTCCAGCAGTGGCAACGTTCCAGTATACAATAAAATAGGTGATAGCCCCCATTCTTTTCCTATCCTTCCCCCTTTTGTTCCATGCTGGGAGTGTCCCAAGGGGCTGTGTGATAAGCTCCTTTGATAAACAGGGTAAGAACTGACCAGTCCTGTAGGGAGGGGACACATAACCAGTGAAAGGAGGGAGGTAATGCTACTCAGGGAGCAGCTATTGAAGGGGACCGAGAGATA
>NW_024819500.1:0-1932 GCF_019175285.1 Sceloporus undulatus | reverse complement strand
TGGCCACATAGTCTGAAAAACTCACAAAAAACATAAGAAGTAAAATTTTGTAAAATTGTTGTTGTTGTTGTTGTGGAGGATATTCCCTATCCCTGAATATATGGGGAATATGGGTTGAAATGCACATGCGCGTGCGCGCACACACACACAGAGCTGATGGAAGATCAACGCCCTCCCCAGCATTATATAATGCAGAAACAAAGAAAATCAAAACATGCAACCCCATCTCCCCCCCCCCCCCCACACACAATAGCTGTAAGAACTGTGCGAGCAAATTAATAACAGTTTTACTCCCCCAGTCCATTCCTAGCCTTCATATCTTATCATAGCCTCAAACTACCAAGGTAATGCAAAAAGTATCAAACAAGGTCACTAATGCAAGTGGAGTGTGTTCAGAGAAGGGTAACCAAAACAGTGAAAGATCTGAAAACCAAGCCCTATCAGGAGCAGCTTAGGGAGATGGGTATTTTTAGCCTGGGGAAGAGAAGATTAAGGGGATACACATGATAGTCATGTTTAAATATATGAAGGGATGTCATACTGAAGATGGACTGGCAGTGTATCTCTTTTCCTGTAGTTTGCATCCATTGCTCCATGTCCTAATCTCTGAAAACAAGCTTGCTCCATCTTCAATATGGCATCCCTTCAAATATTTAAATATGGTTATCATGTCACCCGTTAACCTTCTCTTCTAAGGCTCTCTTCCAAGCTAAACATTTCTTTACACTTCTTTCCCCTCTCTGTTGGTTTAAAGACCATCAACACTGTACACACCCACAGGATGCTATTTTTCTAAATGCCATTTTCTTTTCATTTGCAGATATGTATGTTTTCTGTCTGCCTAAGACATACACCAAATACTTAGAGCCTACTTTCTTCTTCTCCAATGAGATCCCTTTTCACTTTCTAAATGACTGAAACCAAAGTATGAGTTGGTTGTCAGAGAGTATGAAAGATAAATTAAATAAGTTCCAAACCATTAGTCAACTGAAAAATAGTAATTAATGGATGAACAGCTGTGTAAAGTAGAATTACTGGAGAGGAAACCATTTGGCCCTTTCTTTTCTCAAACAACCTAAAGGAGGCCTCCTGGCTGTCAATTTGTCCCCTTTGTGCTATGAAGAAGACTCTTGATATAAAGCTTTTTTTAAAAGAACCCTCTGTTATATATTTTCTTAACTCCCACTGTTTATTTAAGAAACCTCTATTACAAGCCTAGTTTTCCTGCACAATCCCCATGATATGGGCGTCACTGCCATGAACGATTTTGGAAGAATGATCTTTTTCTAGCTTCCTTAGTTAGCCCTCAATCAAACCACAAGGTGCCTTTAAAAATGTTACGCTGCAAAAGTTTGGATTTATGGCACTCTACAAAGTCCATTTGCAAATAGTTCCAACAGACACGTTTACCTTTTGCAATTTAAGTCCTGGCAGAACCATTTAAACAGATCCTTGATGTACTGTTCTGATGAGATCAGATTTAGTGACATAAATTAAATCCGTCCAAAGAATATACCATGGTGAGTTAGAAGGATGCTGTAAGATCTTTCTGTCACAGTGGGTTCTGTCTCTAATAAAGCCTTGCCCAGTGTGGCTATAAAGCAGACATACCTGACTTTAGTACTTCATTGTTGGGGTCAATAACATCAAACCAGGCTGAAAGCTAACAGCAGCTGTTACTGAGCATTAATTGCCCTTTGGAGGCCTATAACATTAATCAGAGATATTCAACTCCAGTTAAGAAACTTGCAAAGTGCCCAAACCTGGAGGCTTACCAAACAAAAACAAGTTATATTTTTGACACTGGCACTTCGTAGCTTTCATGTCAGTGAGTCCACGCTGGGTTCACTGGGTTGTAGTTTGAACTTTAAAAGAACCATCCAAGTACAGTGCTACCTCGGGTTACGAAATTAATTCGTTCCGCCGCTCCGT
>NW_024819499.1:0-1932 GCF_019175285.1 Sceloporus undulatus | reverse complement strand
TTTGAAATAATAATAATAATAATAATAATAATAATAATAATAATAATTATTATTATTATATCCCGCCCCTCTATAAGATGCAGTCGGGGTGGCTAGATGCAAAGGGCTTAAGGCATATGGATATCTTATTCCTGACTTTATCCCCACAACAGTCTTGTCAGGTTGAGCACAATGGGCCGAAGGTCAGTCAGCCATTTTCAGAAGGTCTGAATGGGAAACTGAACTGCCATCTTCCAACTTCCAGTCCAACATCGAAACCTTTACACCACACCAACTCTGAACAGGGTGGCTTGGAAGACTGAATACAGCCCAAGTTCAAAAATAGAACCATGTTAGATCCCAGTAGATGCTTATTTTCAACAAGCTGGTGTTTTTGTCTTTGTCCAGGTACGAGTTTGTTTATAATTACTTATATTTAGCCAATTTACGAGATAACTGGGAAGAAGTGAAGAAGAATGCACAAAAAGCTCCTCAGCCTGAAGTTCGGCGATACGTCCTTCCCCTAAATATAGAAAAGGTAACTGTAATCTAGTCATCCATCTTTCGTTTGAATAAAGATGTTTTTGAAATTGAGTTTAAAACCCACACACTGCCCTTAAACATTAGCTGACAAGAATATAAAATGTTTATTTTGATTGACTGTTGTAAGACTATATAAACTATGTGGTCAGCTTTTATTTTCATTGAAGTCAAATATAAACACTAGTGCTATTTTGTTGCGGTTGTATTTTATGGATTTTGTCATTTTCCACTTCTAGAATCACTATGTGTGGCAAAATTATTATACTGCAGGGATTCATAGTGCGCATGTTCACCCACAAAGCTTGCAGAGATATGTTACACCAGTGGTTCTCAAACTATGGGGTCAGACCCTTGGGGGGATGACAAGAGATGTTCAAGGGGGGGTGCAAGACTTTGAGGCCCTGATTCATTCTCTTGCTCTGCTTCCCACTCTTTTTTTTTCCTGGAGAAGAAAAGGGCAAGGATAATGTTTGGAGTCTCTGCCTGAGGGAGGAGGAGAGCTATTTCTTTTTAAAATGTTAATAAATATACATGAATGTGTGAATGAAAGTACACATACTAAACAAACAGAATATTTTTATTCATATGCTATGTCAAGCAGGGCAGGGATGTACTGCATGTAGATGTAAAGGGCGTCACAAGGGTAAAAGGTTTGAGAACCACTACACTTCTTGGGAAGTTCTGGTTGAAGGCTAAGCAAACTGGAGTACAAGTTAGTGAGCAGACTTTGCATTCTGCTGCAACATTGTGCTTTCCTAGGAAGAAGTGACATTGATTCATTTATACTAGAAGAAGCAAAAGGGTTGTACTTGGGGATACTATTGAAACGAACCTACTCAAACTTGATCCTAAGTACAGTCAGACCTCCATATTCACAGATTTTTTATCCACGGATTCAAGCATCCACGGCTTCAAAATATATTTTTTTAAAATTATAAATTCCCAAAAGCAAACCTTGATTTTGCCATTTTATATAAGGGACACCATTTTGCTATGCCATTGTATTTAATGGGACTTGAACATCCACAGATTTTGGTATTCACGGGGAGTCCAGGAACCAAACCACTGCGGATACCAAGGGTCCACTGTATATAAATTGACCCTTCATTCTGTTTCTTAGTTATACTGTTGGGAGCACAATAGAAACATTGGAGAATGGCTTCATTCTCCCCTTGCCCATTTTTTTCTTATTAGCTTTCCTTTCTGCCTTTTAGGCTGATACAGGCAAAAACCTAATCACATTGCCCAACACTACAGCTACTGCCATTCTGAACAGTGATGAAACCATATGGCTGGAGCCAGAAGTTATTTTTTCAGGGCCTCGTCAAGGTAAGACTAGGGTTGCCATAAGTGAGGACCTCCAAACCGGGACAAATGTAGGACAAATGCAGGACAACATTTTCAAATGTA
>NW_024819498.1:0-1932 GCF_019175285.1 Sceloporus undulatus | reverse complement strand
GGGGGAGGCCTTGATTTCCCTCACCTTTGGAAGCTTCCCCCAGTGAAATGGGACAGAGGCAGAAAAAGCCATTGCCATAGTGCCATATCACACTGTCACATGCCATGGCACCATTTGAGCATCCCTGGATATGTCAGGGGAGAGAGATGGAAGGCTACTCTTTTTCAGCAGCAGCCTTGTTTCATTGATTTATTTATGACCTGGAATCTAGCCAGAACTGCCTGGGTCTGTACTTAAAACCCTGGAAGAGTCCATGGGGCCTCCTGCTTTTCTTCACCTACCTGGAGAAATTCTGCCACCTCTATTTCTCTTATGATAAAGATTTTATTATTATTTATTATTATTATTTCCCTGCCCTTCTAAAAACCTGGCAAACATGATGTCCTGATGTTCTTTTTTTATTATTATAGTCTAGCTGACTAGCTGAAGTACTAGTCTATATTTATGAATGAATATGGAACATTTTGCCAGCATAACTCCTGGGTACAGAAAACTCTATGATAGCTTTGTCTTAGGGTAACTATAAGTCAAAAACAACTTGAAGACACACAACAACAACAACAATGGTGAAGTGCACTTGGTGCTATCCACCATGGGATTTCTTCTTTTCCTGCGCCCCTGAATTTTTTAATCTCATGCATCTTATTTTTGCTTCAATTATTATTATTCATCATTATATTTATTTATATCCCATCCTTCTCCCAAGACTAGGACTCAGGGCAGCTTACAATGTTAAAAACAATATAATTAAAAACATACAAAATAGTACATTAAAACAGAATTGAATTACTACAATAATTAAAACAAATTACATGTTAAAATACCAAATGCTTTAAAAAGATAAAAATGTTTAAAATACATTAAAACAATATAGGCGGGATACAGATCACCCCTTTGGGGTGGCATGCTGTGCCGCAATCACTGCCGGATTGGGGCCTGGGCAGCCACAGTGGCAGCCCTGGAAGCCCCAATCTGCCGCTTTTCCAGACCTTGGCCTGAGGATGTTTATCACACTATGCTCTTAAAGAGGTACTATTCCAGTGTGACTCCTCTAGCAGCCTCCTGTTGCATGCTGGGATTGGCAGTTTTAAGGAGCTGAACTTCTCTGCCTGAGAATTCTAAATACCCCTCCTTAAAACTGCCAATCCCAGCATGCAACAGGAGGCAGCTAGAGGAGTCACACTGGAATAGTACCTCATTAAGAGCTCGTCTGATAAACACCCTGGAAAGGGGTGTCCTTGGGGCTTCATGCCCCAGGACACCCCGACAGCTGAGCAGCCCCTTTCTCTTCCGCATCGCTGGCGTGGCTGTTTAAAGGCCGTGCTAGTGATGTGTGCAGCAAAAAGCAGCTCCGTTTTGGAGCTCCTTTGCGCACCACTGCCAGGCCATCATAAGTGGCCTGGGGCAGTGTGCATACGTCACACCCGTACTGTGTCATTTGGATGTGGCACAGTTGTGCTGTCATAATGGCAGTGCTCGTGTATACAGGGCGCCACCATTATGCCGCCACAGGTACATGTTAGGGTTGTGGGGCATCTGTAAAGGATGCCCTGAGGCAACCCTAGCACATATCCAGGCTGGCACAAAGCACCTGTCTGTATCCCACCATAGTACCCCAGACCATCTTTTAAAAGCTTTCTGTTTTGAATGCCTGCCTGAAGAGGAAGGTCTTTGATTATGGTGTCGTTTGATAGTATTATGATGTTGTGCAGTGTGAGCACCTTCACTGGCTATACCTACACTTCAGAAATAATGAAATTTGACACACTTTAACTGCCATGGCTTCATCATAAAGAATCTTGGGATTTGTCATTTTGAGGGGCACTAACACTCTTGGTAGAGAAGGCTAAAGACTTTGTAAAAACACAAATCCCAGACCAATGCCCAGACCATTACATTAAGTGCATTTATGGCAATGTAACTAATACAGTG
>NW_024819497.1:0-1932 GCF_019175285.1 Sceloporus undulatus | reverse complement strand
CCCAGGGGCAACATCCCCCCAGTTAACCCCACCAACAGCAAATTCATTTTTATCTCTCAAAAGGACGACTAGAAGTGATGTTTTGTAGCATAAATGTAGGCTTGCATAGAATACATATCTATACATAAAGATGCACAATCAGTTGTTTTACCTGGCCCTTGGATTGAATGGCCTGGATTGAATAGCCACATTGTGCAGCAGAATGTGCCACAAAATGGCATGCACAACTGAATGCAGTCAGTTTCAGAAAGGGTAGATAGATATACGTAAGCCAAGAATGCTCATCTACGTGCCCAACAGTGCCACATGCTCAACTCTGCTTCCATGATTTTAAACTGACTGTGAACATTGTACATCATTGTTTTTATATCTCTCAAGTTGGTTCTGATTTATGGTGACCCTAAGGGGAACCTATCACAGCGTTTTCTTGTCAAAATTTGTTCAGATGGTTGTTTGCCTTTGCTTACCTGTGCTCCATAATTAAAATTCAATTTTAATTCATTTGCCTAAATACAAATGTCTTCATCTGCCAGTGGAAAGACAACAGGAAGGGAATTCCACAGCCTGGAAGCAGCCCCGGAGAAGGGTCTCTCCTGAGTCTTCACCTCCTTTGCTGATCTTAATGCATGCCCTGGCTTGTGTAAGGAGATATGGTCTTTCAAATAGTCTGGACCCAAGCCATGTAGGGCTTTAAAGGTCAAATCCATCACTCTGAATTCTGCCCGGGTATGGACCAGTAGCCAATGCAGCTGTTTCAACAGAGGTATCACAAGAACTCTGGAAAAGACCCCTGTCAGCAGCATGACAACAGCATTTTGGGCCCACTGAAGTTTCCAAAGGCAGCCCTATGTAGAACATATTACAGTAGTCCAAACAGGATATAATAAAGGTATGTGTCATCATAGCCAGATCTGATTTCTCAAGGAATGTGTTCAGCTGGCACAATTTAAAAAGGATGTTGAAAAATAGGAGCGTGTCCAAAGGAGGGCAACTAAAATGGTGAAGGGTCTGGAAACCATGTCCTATGAGGAACGACTTAGGGAGCTGGGGATGTTTAGCCTGGAGAAGAGAAGGTTAAGAGGTGATATGATAGCCCTGTTTAAATACTTGAAGGGATGTCATATTGAGGAAGGAGCCAGCTTGTTTTCTGCTGCTCCAGAGACTAGGACCCGGAGCAATGGATGCAAGCTGCAGGAAAAGAGATTCCACCTCAACATTAGGAGGAACTTCCTGACAGTAAGGGCTGTTCGACAGTGAAACACACTCCTTCCTCAGAGTGTAGTGGAGTCTCCTTTCTTGGAGGTCTTTAAACAGAGACTGGGTGGCCATCTGTCAGGGATGCTTTGATTTAGATTTCCTGCATGGCAGAGGGTTGGACTGAATGGCTCTTGCGGTCTCTTCCAGCTCTATGATTCTATGATTCTAGTTTTAACAGTACAAATGCACTCCTGGCCACAGCCAAAACCTGGACATCAAGGCTCAGATGTACAGGAGCACCAAGCTGCAAACCAGAGATTTCAGGGGGAATGTAACCCCATTCAATCCAGGCCCTATTCCCTGATCTGCCTTACAACTGACGAGAGCACCTCTGTCTTGTCTGGAATCAGTTGCCATTTGTTCACCCTCATCCAATCCACTACTGACAGCAGACACTGGTCATATGGAAGAAAGTGCTTCCTTGGATTCATATGGAAAGGAGAGAGAGTACCCAAACCTCCAGTTGACATCTTCCAGTAGTTTCATGTAAATATTAAACAGCATAGGGGACAGAACTGAACCCTGGGGAGCATGACAGGAAAGTAGCCAGGGTGTCTCAAACAGGCATCTCTCAGCACCATCTTATGAGTATGGCCCTACAGAAAAGACAGGAGCATCTGTAAAACAGTGCCCCCAAGCCCCATTCCAGAGAAGCAACCCAGAAGGGTACCATGG
>NW_024819496.1:0-1932 GCF_019175285.1 Sceloporus undulatus | reverse complement strand
TGGCGCGACCTCCGGACTCTTAGGACCCATGCATCATTTAAATAGCATACCTCCAAAGAGACCCGAAGCAGCTTTATTTTGGCAGTCTGTAACAGGCCATGGTGACCCTGAGGCAAACCTGTCATAGGGGTTTCTTGGCTAGACTTGTTCAAAGTGGGTTTGTCTTTTGCCTTCCTGGTATTTGTGGATGGTCTCCCATCTAAATACTCACTAGGGCTGATCCTGCTTAGCTTCCAAAATCAGACAGGATCTGGTGTTTTTAGGACTTGTTGCTGTGTGCCTTCAAGTCATTTCCAACTTATGGCAACCTTATGATAGGGTTTTCTTGGCAAGTTTCTTCCGAAGGTGTTTGCCATTGTCATCCTCTGAGGCTGAAAGAGTTTCCATGGCCAAGTCAGGATTTAAACCCTGGTCTCCCAGTGTCCTAATCCAACGCTCAAACCATTAAACTATGTTGGTCCTCTTTTTGGCTACTTTTCAGGAATTTGTTGTTGTGCCTTCTAGTCTTTTCTTACTTGTGGCAACCCTAAGGGCTTTCTGGGCTGTGAGTGTGTGACTCATCCAAGGTCACCCAGTGGGTTTCCATGGCTGAGTAGGAAGTCAAACCCTGGTCTTAGAGTAATCTAACACTCTTCCAACTCTATTGTTCTGTAGTATGATTCAAGCAACTATACCACATTGGCTATCAAATGTTTACCCATTACCAAACACTAGGATGTTATAGAAAGCATTCTCCTTGTTATGCAGTGTTTTACTACCTGTCATTGTCATTTATCATTGTACCCAACAGGATTTCTACAAGGTTTTGGTCTGCCACTTCCACTAGCCCTCCCCATTGTAGCCAATGGAGAGGGATGTTGTATTTCAACAACTTCTAGAGGAAAACCTCTGATACAGAGTTCTCAAAGCACTTGTACTCCAGAGATACATCTTGATATTCAAAATAGACTCCTTTCTTCCTTTATTTTTAAAATGGCATGCACCTCTAATTTTCAGCTTGTTCTATTTTCCATTAGCTATGGATGATCTTCAAAATTTATACAGTTGGCCCTCCTTTTTGATGGGGGATCCATTCCAGGCTCGCGCTTATTCAAGCCCCATAGGCTTGAATGAAGTGCACGCCATTGCAAATATCGGAGGCTGTCCCTCCACGTATATTCACACATTAGGAGGGGCGACTGTAGTTATTTTGGGACAAGACATGTTCCATTTGATTTAAAGGAGGTTTACAATAAATTGACACCCATACAGTTTTTTGTTCTATAACTCATTCCCTAAAGCTTTAATAAAAAGCCATGTTTTAAGCTAATTGCATGGATGCATTCTTAAAGATATAAAGACCTGGTGAGGGGAGATGGAATTGGATATGCTTTTTCCAAAAACTTTTTTTTCCAGGTAAAGTGGGGAAACGGGTTTTGGAATATTCCATTTTAGAGTGGAGAATAACATTTCAGATAAGGCGTTCATTTCTAAAAGCTATGGAGAAAGTAAGCTTTCAGGTACTACTATGTATAACAGCGATTCCCAACCTTTATTGGGCCGCGACCCCCATTGGTTGGGAGGCCGGGAAGGGGTGGGACTTTTGGCCGCCTACAAGCCCCAGCAGGCTTTGCAGCCGAAAGTCCTGCCCCTTCCCAGCCTCCCAAACAATTAGGGAGGCTGCCGAGGGAGAAGGGGCGGGACTTCCAGCTGCAAAGGCTGCTGAGGCTTGGAGTCCCGTCCCCTTCTCCCCGCGGTTGCCTGGCAGCTGCGGGGAGAAGAGGAGGAGGCAGCCCCACCGTCCCTTCCTTCCCGTGGGTGCCTGCAGTCGCAGGGAGGAAGAGGAGGCAGCCCCGTCCCTTCCTCACCGCGGGTGCCTGCAGCCGCGGGAAGGGAGGAGGAGGCAGCTCCCTGTCCCTTCCTTCCCGCGGGTGCCTGCAGCCGCATGAAGGA
>NW_024819495.1:0-1932 GCF_019175285.1 Sceloporus undulatus | reverse complement strand
ATCTGGGCAGCAACTACTTAGGGTGCCAGGGGCTAGGCTTACCTCCATTACGAGGAAGTCATTTTCCATCACCGCCTCGGCCCTTTGGAACACGCTGCCCACAGAGCTCCGCTCGGCCACCTCCCTGGCCCAATTTAGAAAGGATTTAAAAACCTTTCTATTTAAGGCTGCATTCCCCAACTAAAGTCCTAGCAGGCCTCCCTTCCTCTTTATTTCGCAAGAGGACTGGCTAACGGGGCTTTTATCCTGTTTTATTGTATGTGTATTTAATTTTGATGTTTTTATTGTAATTTGTACTGTTTTATCATGCTGTTAACCGCCCTGATCTTTGGAAGGGCGGTATAAAAATAAAAATTTTATTTATTTATTATTATTATTATAATTTTGCCCCCCAAAACCTGCCATCGACTTATACATGAGGTCAACTTATAGTCGAATA
Organism: Sceloporus undulatus; assembly: GCF_019175285.1. Classification (NCBI taxonomy): domain Eukaryota; kingdom Metazoa; phylum Chordata; class Lepidosauria; order Squamata; family Phrynosomatidae; genus Sceloporus; species Sceloporus undulatus. The sequence continues at coordinate 1,493 of NW_024819495.1, read as the reverse complement.
TATACAGTAGATCATGAACTACCATGAGTAGGGGCCCATACAGACAGGCCAAAATAAAACTGTTTCAGGTCATTTTGGAGGTATGCTGTTTAAATGCTGCATATATCCTAAGAGACCAGAAGCCATCCTAAAGACACACTCCAGTCCTAAGGACTGGACTACAGCTTCTGGCCTCTTAGGATGCATGCATCATTTAAACAGCATAGCTCCAAAGTGACCAGAAGCAGCTTTATTTTGGCCTGCCTGTATCGGCCCTAGGTTACTGACATCCTGGAAAGGCTGTGAACCTTAGGGGTTTATCACACAGGAAGGAAGTGCCCAAATCCCATGCATAAACAGGGTTTAAACCTGGGGAAATTCCACAAAATCAGGATTGTTTTCAGACACTGTCAACCAAATTAAGCATTAACACGACATTAACCCATGCAAAAAGCAGCAAAATCACACCACTTTTTAACTTCAAGAAAATCCCAAGGTTAAAAAGTGATGTAATTTTGCTGTTTTTTGTACAGGTTAATGTCGTGTTAATGCTTAATTTGTGCAACATGTCTGAAAACAATCCCTCTCTTGCAGGATTTTCCAAGAATTTAAACCCCATTTGTCCATGGGATTTGGATGCTTTGCCTCCCATGGGATAAACTCCATAGAGTTCAGCTGGGTCTCCAGTGAGAGAGATGGATTTAGAACTAACCATGCCCAACAAGTCATCATCTGTGGCTGTGCTTCAAGTTGGAAGGAGACTGCAAGCAGAGTGCCACAGTGTTCTGTCCTGGGACCGATATTATTCAATATTTTTTATCAATGATTTAGATGATGGGGGTAGAAGGAATCCTCATCAAATTTGTGGATATTATAAAACTGGGATATGTAGCTAACACATTGAACAATAGGGACAGAATTCAAAAGAACCTTGGTAAAATTGAAAACTGGGCTGAAATCAATAAAATTAAACTCAATGGAGACAAATGGAAAACCCTGCAGTGTAGATGCAGACATTGGGGGAAAGTTGGGGTATAAATTAAGAGATGTTTGGGTGGACAGATCTGTGCACAACAAAAATATTTCTCAAGACATGTGCAAAGAAATTTTCATTTCCTCCCACGTATGAAAGTGAAGAATCAAAAAGTTCACCTCCTTATTTTGGATTAGTAGTTCCAGGCTACAGAGTTGAGGGGGTGGGGTGGGGGGGGTATGGCAAAGCCAAATCTTTCCTAACAGCAGAATTAATGCAGTTTGACGCCACTTTAACTGCCATGACTCATTGCTATGGAATTCTGGGATCTGTAGTTTTATGAAATCCTTTATGCGAGGGATCCATTCCAGACCCCTCCCCCCTGCATAAGGCAAATACCATGTATGCTTGGGCCCCAATGAAAACAATGGGGCTTGTGCACATGATACTTGTGGCTTTGCATCTTCCATCGCACTGCTTTCAGCGTAGGTTGAAAGCCGTGTATGGTGCAACTGCACATGATGTGGACACACTGTATTTA
>NW_024819494.1:736-1932 GCF_019175285.1 Sceloporus undulatus | reverse complement strand
GCTTCATGGGTCTCTCACACAACCTTCTGCTACGCTCTCCTGCTTTCTGCAGACTGTGCCACATTCCTCGGACCAAATCTGATTCAGACACTCCTTACAGAGACATTGTTTCTACTTTCTGTGTAAAATATTTCTTCAAGTAAATTACTAAAATAATAATAAATAATGAAATAAAAAACTTTATTTATATACCGCCCTTCGAAACATCAGGGCGGTTTACAGCAATAAAACTACATTCAATACAATACAATTTACAATTTAAAAACAATACAATTAAAACAATAAAAGAACTTGTGCCAAATCGTAGTTGCTAACAGAGGGGGGAGAAGTATCAGGGGTAAGCCTGTTTAAAAAAGAACGTTTTCAGCCCCTTCTTAAATTGGGCCAGGGAGGTTGCTGAACGGAGCTCGATGGGCAGCGAGTTCCAGAGAGTAGGGGCCGAGGTGGAAAAGGCCCTTCTGGTGGTGTTGACTAATCTGGTCTGTGGAACTCTTAGCAGATGCTGCCCAGTAGTTCTGATTGTGCGGGGCGGATTGTACGGAGAGAGGCGCTCCTTTAAGTACTCTGGACCCAAGCCATTTAGGGCTTTATAGGTTATGACCAACACCTTGTATTGCACCCGGAAGCGAATAGGCAGCCAATGTAGGTCTTTTAAGACCGGTGTTATATGACTGGTCCTAGGTGTATTAGTAACCAGTCTGGCTGCCATATTCTGCACTAATTGCAGCTTCCGGGTATGGTACAAGGGTTGCCCCATGTAGAGCGCATTGCAGAAATCCAACCGAGAGGTGACCAGAACGTGTACCACTGTTTCTAGGTCCCCCCGGCTCAGGTAGGGACGCAGCTGGCGTATCATCCGAAGCTGATAGCAGGTGCTCCTGACCGTCGCGTCCACCTGAGATGTAAGGTGGAGCGACGAGTCAAGGAGCACCCCCAGACTGCGTGCAGAGTCCTTCACGGGAAGCGTGATCCCATTCAGGACAGGTGGAACCACCGCCATCCCTGGGCCAGGAGGTCCTATCACAAGTACTTCCGTTTTCTCTGGATTCAAGCTGAGTCAGTTTTCCCTCATCCAGCCCATTACCGACTCCAGACAGGCCACGAGAGGAGAGACACCAATCCCGGTCACTGCATCAGTCGGAGACATAGAGAAGACTATTTGGGTGTCATCAGCATACTGATAACCCCGCGCCCCT
>NW_024819494.1:0-636 GCF_019175285.1 Sceloporus undulatus | reverse complement strand
AGTACTTCCGTTTTCTCTGGATTCAAGCTGAGTCAGTTTTCCCTCATCCAGCCCATTACCGACTCCAGACAGGCCACGAGAGGAGAGACACCAATCCCGGTCACTGCATCAGTCGGAGACATAGAGAAGACTATTTGGGTGTCATCAGCATACTGATAACCCCGCGCCCCATGTCTCCGGATGATCTCTCCCAGCGGTTTCATGTAGATGTTGAAAAGCATGGGAGACAGAATGGCTCCTTGAGGGACCCCAGATGTTAGGGGTCTCCTGTCGGAGCACACATCTCCCAGCTGCACCATCTGGAACCTCCCAGAGAGGTAGGACCGGAACCACTGGAGCGCAGTGCCCCCGACTCCCACCTCTGCCAGGCGCTCCAGAAGGATACCATGGTCGATGGTATCGAAAGCCGCTGAGATGTCTAAGAGCACTAGCAGGGACACGCTTCCCCTGTCAATGCCCAGACGGAGGTCATCGGCCAAGGCGACCATGGCAGTCTCAACCCCGTAGCCCGCCCGAAAGCCGGTTTGAAATGGGTCTAGATAATCCGTTTCATCCAGGATCGATTGGAGCTGGATCGCAGCCACCCTCTCGATCACCTTAAACGTTGAAAAGATGCCTGATACAGTGACTGAAATG
>NW_024819493.1:0-1932 GCF_019175285.1 Sceloporus undulatus | reverse complement strand
GTTGATGAAGTTGGGATCAAAGTATCTTTTCAAATAATAGCTTGATGAGTAGGAGACCCGATAGCAAATGAGTTGGTGTTGATGTAATCTATAAAAATTGACCAATCCCCCCAAAAGGTGTGAAGTTTCAGCTAGTGGCCTATCTTAGGCTGATGAGAAGATGACAACCCTTGCCAGAGCTCTCATTTTGCTAGCGTAGCCTTTAAGAACTCAGCTTCTGCTTTATGGCAACCTCTTTAGGACTTTTAAGAAGGGATTGCTCATAAACTTTAGAAAAATCTTGTGAGTTAAAATCCTGGGACCTGCATTGTGCTGATCTTCTTTATGTGGAGAGAATATATACACAATGAATTAATATATGGAATTTCTGCATTATGGGATTAATTATCCAAAGTATTTCAAAGCAATGCTAGAGGCAGGCTTTTGTAGAAGCTGATTTTTCAGCAATTTCTCACCAGCATTTTAAAAGACTATTTCATATTGTAACCTAAACAGATTTATATTTCTTTTTGTTTTCCTTTGTAAACAGAACAATCCTTTTTATGTGAAACCTAGAGTTGCAGTCCACAACTTTGGAGTGAAACACTATGCTGGAGAGGTAATTTTTGTTTTTTATACATACTGAAATTCATCCCAGTGTGGTAAAGTAGCAATTCCATTTTGCCCTGCAGCCACTTGCAAAATAACCATAGCATTCAGTTCCTTCTCTTTTCTTTACAATAGTGGCACTGTGAGCTGTTTTTACAATAAAAGGGGCTTTTTTAAACACCCAAGTCTGTTGTTCCTCTTTTCAAATAGGTCCAATATGATGTCAGAGGAATCTTGGAGAAAAACAGGGACACTTTCAGGGATGATCTCCTTAACCTGCTACGAGAAAGCAGGTATGTCAATATTTCATCCAGGGTCTTGTTCTTGAAAGATGGCAAAAATAGCAAGTTGCAGAAATAATGTAGCCTATTATGCAATGCAATCTGTAGTGTGCTGCTCTAAACAAAATCCTACCTCCATTATTAGAAGTTATTATATATTGGAAATACTGTATTTACTATGAAGCACCACAGGATTTAATGGGTTTATGATTCTGTGTAGTTTGGGTCTCCATTTGTGCTTTACATAGAGGGCCAGTTTCCTGCCCTAAACCTTGAAATGAAGATAGCTCTATGACTAGGTATCTATCCATTTGTGCTAATAAATTGTGCTGAAAATCAATAAAGATATTCTTCATGACACAAGCCTTTTAAAGTGAATCCACATGCTGTGAGTCCACATGCTGGGATGTGCTGGACAAGTAAGAGAGACAAGTAATTTTGTCCTTGTTAGTGTAGCTTAGGGAGCCACAGACAGACTGCCTAATTTGTGAGGTGAGCAAGTTTGAAGACACCAGTTATCATCTGCTGAAATTAGTTCAAATAAATTGTGGACATAGAGGGAGCTGATAACAAGATACTTTCTCTTCAGGAATGTGTAAACTTTACATATCTACATTTCTTCTTCGTGGTCTTTGCGAATCACACAAATGGGTTTATTCTGCGCCTGCGCAGCAATCCTCGGAAACTTCTAGAATCTCTAGGCAGAAAGTAATATATCTTTCTGCAACTTTTTGGCGGTAGCCCCGCCCACCCGTATATAAGGCCCCTGGTGGCCCGCTCTTCCTCAGTTCCTTCATTCCGCCGTGCTAAGCAGCTCGAGGAACTTCGCTAGCTTTGGCTTGCTCTTCTATTTGGAAGCTCTGGCTTTGACCTAAAACTTTCAACTGACCATTCTTTCGGACTTTCCCTTGGATGGACGACTTTTGATTTTCGGCTTGACTTCGGACTGGTAACAGACTTCTCTTACCATGGCCTCTTTCAAGCAATGTTCCAAGTGCGGGGTTAAAATCCCCAGGGCCGATGGCCACGACAAGTGTGTCCTCTGTTTAGGCGAGGCACACAT
>NW_024819492.1:1612-1932 GCF_019175285.1 Sceloporus undulatus | reverse complement strand
ATTCCGCTGGCGGCCTTTGGAAGAAGGGAAGGACTGCGGCCTTTTTTCCTTCCTTCCAGAATGGAGCCCAAGCTGAGGAACTGGACTCAGGAGGGAAAGACTACTTTACCTTTGGAGCTCCCTCCTCTCCCTAGCCATGCCTCCCCCCTGCCCTCTTTTCTCATAATAACCCTCCAAGTACCTGGTCCCCAAGGAATCCCCTGAGGAGGGGGCAGGGAAGGAAAGAGGGAGAGGAGGCCTGGCAGGCACCTTGCCATTTTTTTGGGGGGGGGAGAGATCTGGGTTTCCTTCCTTTTTACAACAACCTAACCCCCCCCCCC
>NW_024819492.1:613-1512 GCF_019175285.1 Sceloporus undulatus | reverse complement strand
GTTCTCCCCACTTCCCTCCCTCAGAGTGGGCTGAGAGTGTGCATGCGCAGATGCCCTAAAGGCCCCTTCTGAGCATGTGCAGGGATTGTAAGGCCCTTGCTGCTGCTGCTCATTCCGCTGGCGGCCTTTGGAAGAAGGGAAGGACTGCGGCCTTTTTTCCTTCCTTCCAGAATGGAGCCCAAGCTGAGGAACTGGACTCAGGAGGGAAAGACTACTGGGAAGATTCTGCTTTGTACATATATCTCTGTCTCTGTGTGTGTGTGTGTATGCCTCTGTTCTTATGGCTGGGAATGGAGCTGAGGACTGAAGAGAGCAGAAAGGGTCAGTTTGGCTAAAGTCAGAGCTTCTGTGCATCAAAGAGTCCAACGTGTTGAAACAGCAAAGAACTTTATTGAGAACACATAGAAATTCAATGTTTAAGCCAGAACTGCCCACTCCAATTCAAACAATACATTAAAACCCCAAAACCTAAAACATCACCCTCTTCCAAACCTAGCCCCCACCTATAATTCCCACAGTCTATGCCCCACAGCTAACAAGGCCCCCTTTGCCATTCCCAGAAACTAGCCTTTCTTTTAATACTTGGCCCCAACTGTCTTTACCCAACATCCCACACACTTCAAAAGCTATAATTCCCTTAACTATTCTAGCCAGCTGCAACAAATCCCACCCCTCTATCTAGCTAACCTAGTCCACAACCCACAATCCCCAGCCAAATTTATAAACTAAAGCAATAATCTATACTAATAGCAATTAAAAGCTCAACTTAACAAAATATAACTGAAAATCATAAAGAGACATGGACACACAAATGTAACACACAAAATCACAAGGGTCTTTTGTTATCACCACAGGATTTAAAATATATTCTTTGTATTGCTTCTTGACAAATATAATGT
>NW_024819492.1:0-513 GCF_019175285.1 Sceloporus undulatus | reverse complement strand
TTGTATGGCTTCTCTTCTGTGTGGACTCTCTGATGTGTCACTAGGTGTGACTTCCAAGAAAAGCCTTTCCCACAATGCTGGCATTTGTATGGCTTCTCTCCTGTGTGGACTCTCTGATGTATCACTAGATTTGACTTCCAAGAAAAACATTTCCCACAATGCTGGCATTTGTATGGCTTCTCTCCCGTGTGGCCTCTCTGATGTCTCACTAGATTTGACTTCAAAGAAAAACATTTCCCACAATGCTGGCATTTGTATGGCTTCTCTCCTGTGTGGACTCTCTGATGTATCACAAAGCTTGACTTCCGAGGAAAACATTTCACACAATGTTGGCATTTATGTGACTTCTTTCCTGTGTGGACTCTCTCATGACTCAGATGTTCTTCTGTAAAGAAGAACAATAACAGATAAGACTGAAAATCAGAGTTAAGAGAGGAGGTTGTTTCCCCCAGATTTAGCCCCCATTTACCCTTCCCTATTTGACATTAAATTAATAAAGTTGGTGTGAGTGAC
>NW_024819491.1:0-1932 GCF_019175285.1 Sceloporus undulatus | reverse complement strand
TTTAAAGTTCCCACTTTACAGAAAAGAGATTACTAAAGAGATACCTGGATGAAGAGCTATAAAATTATGTCTGTTATGTAAATAGGCCAATTCCAAGGCAATCCTCTCTTTAAGTTAATGATACCAGCAGGACCAGCCAAGCTATTTTGCTGCCTGAGGCCAAATTCCTCTCCCACATATCATCATCTACAGGAGCTGGGCAGATGACTCAAACTATATCAGTAGTATGAGGACAGCATCTCTGCCAGGTAGCCTGAGGCAGTGCATGTGAACACAAGGCTGAGTGGACTGTCGCTGTGAATGACAGCAGTACCGGCATTTAACCACTGTGCCACCAGGGCTCCCTCACTAGCAGAGAATATCTCCTTATACTAATTAATCTACCAATCCCAGAATTCTGTAGGATTGGACCATAACTACTAAAATAATATCCAACTGTCATTACTCTATAATCAAGCCATGCTCTTACATACCTTAAAAGTAAACATGCTTAGGTGTAAGGGTGAAGGATGAAGGTGATTGTACCATTAAATCAGGAAAAAAATTGCTTCAGCAATCAAAAAAATTATGAAACAGTACTTCATGTGATCATTTCCTACAGTCCCGATATACCACAACAAACACTTGTGCAATAGCCATGGTGTACACAGGCAGCATAAGATTCAAATATTTGATTATCCATAATGTCCATTGGTTGATGTTCAGGTTAACCACTCTCTCTGAACCTATTGTAATTAGTATGCTTATTGTTAGAACAAAGTAAGCAGATTATCTATCAAATACACTAGGACAGTGGTTCCCAAACTATGTCCCTCCAAATGTTTTGGACTTTGTAACCACAGGAGTCTTCCTGCCAATGCTCTGAGGCTTTTCTTCTACATCTGATACATCCTTTGACTCCCTTGGTGCTGCCACTTGCCTCACTTTTACCCCCAATACACTTTTCTGTTATATGAATTAAGGTTGAGGTCCTCAAGTGTCATCTCCTATATGAAGCACCTTAAACTGACTTGTTAACCAACATGTTAACTGACACAATTCTCCCTTGCTCCTCCCCTTTTATAGTCACTCCTCCAGCAGCCTCCACCTTTGCAGCCAGTCTAAATCTGATTAGCTGAAGGGGAACTCCACTCTCCCTAGTGACTCACCACAGACTTCTACTCCCAGTATTCCTGATTGTTTGTCAAATTGACTAGGGTTTCTGGGATTTGAAGTTTCAAATACCTGTAGGACCAAATTTGGGAAACACTGCGCTAAGGATAAGCCAACATCCGATATCCCATCTTGCATTCATAGATTCATAGATTCATATAATAATAGAGTTGGAAGAGACCACAAGGGCCATTCCTATTTGAATGATTTGAATGAATATGTACCACTTCTATAACTCTGTTAGTACACCTAAAAGACAAGGGAACAAAGATGCACTAGTACTGCAAATGCAGACTATTTTTTAAAACATTTTATTACCTGATAAAAAGGATAGAAGAGATAAAGACTTGCTTTACCTCCCAGGAGACAATCTGTAATGATTTAACCCAATACAACATTGCACCTTGTTTTGCTTTCACATGTGAAAAAACATATAAAATACCCTCAATGGTTGAAACACAGCCAGTAGCCTTAAGTTATCTATTCTTCTACAATGAGAAGAACAACAAATTAGGTATTTTAATTCTTTGCTAATTTAATTCTTGAAGGAAGCAATAAGTAATTTCAGCAGTTTTCATTCTGTTGTGAGCAAATCTTTAAAAACTTCAAGTCTTTAAAAACTTGTTTCCTGTCCAGAAAATGTCACAGTTGAAGACTTATTCTGTGCAATATTTCCACTTTTTTTTTCTAAGAAAGAATTTTCTGCACAGGAAATGCTTCTTTAAAGAAATATTATTTTCCATGCAGAAAATACTGTTTTCTGAGGGGAAAATACCTGTG
>NW_024819490.1:0-1933 GCF_019175285.1 Sceloporus undulatus | reverse complement strand
AAAGATGCAGGTATGAAAGATAAACTTGTTGGAGTTCAGCTTCCTAAGCAGAGCAGCAAAAACATGGGTCAGACTATATCTTAATATGCTTTCCTAAAGAATAACTCAAAAAACAATAAATATGTAGTTTCTGGTTTAAAAACAAACAATAATGCTTTTTATAGAGATATACATAACAAAACTAAAACCTAATCTAACTGGAGTTAATATAGCAGGAAAAAAGCTGTTGACCTCACTCAGAGGAGGACTGTTACTGACTGCACACTGCAGTTACTGATGGATACTGGCAATTTATAATGTTCTGAGAGTCAGTTAAATTATCACTTAAGATTGACAAAATGATAGAGGGAGAAGGCAGGAAATCCCTATCTAAATAAAGAGAAATAGGAGAATACAATCATAAATTTTCCAACAAAAATCTTTACATTTACCCTTGCCAACTCAGCTTCTGACATTCTTTCATTTCAAGTGAACTTACCCTAACAACCTGTTAGGCTGGAAGTCAGTGCCACATGGACATAACTCTGGTAACCAGGAGGCATATACACTGTTGTGGTTTGTCTTTACCCCTTGGGTTCTAAGACTTTGGGGAAACACACTAAATGGAAACACACTAGTCAAGAGAATACTCAGAAGATGAATATCCTCTGAAAGCTCCTGTCCTTCTGACCTTCCTGTCAGAAAGCTGGGAGAAAAGGCCTGATGTGTTTCCAAAGCTACCTCCCACTTGAAAAGGAGTATGCTCAGATTTTGTTCTTGAGGAGGAAGGATCTCTTAATCCTTTGGCAGAACTCTGGATTAAAAGACTAGCCTTTAATTAAGGAAATCTGGGATACACCTCTTAGGCAGGGGGGTCATCAAAAAGCTTACCTCTTCAGTGATTGCAGAAGCACCATCTATCAATCTTTAAAAAGGCAATTCAAAGTACAGTACTGGTCTTGAACTATAAAACCCTATACAGCTTGGGTTCAGGTTATTTGAAGGACTATTCTCCCTGTATGAGCCCACTAGAGGCTCTGGATAGGCCTTTCTTTCATGCTCATTTGGTGGGAACAAGGGAGAGGGCCTTCTTGGTGTCTGCTCCCAAGCTCTGGAACGCTCTCCCTAGTCTTTGCTTTCTTTTCAACAGCAGATAAAAACATTTTTATGTTGCCAGGCATATTGACACAGGTACTGTTTTGTTTTTGTTTTAAAGAGTTTTAAATCTTAATAATGTAATATTTTAATCATTTCAATTGTTTGTTTTTTAAGCTTTGTATTTTTAATGTTTCATACTGTTTTAACTTATACATTTCAAAATTGTGTTAGCCACTTTGAGTCCATGTACTGGGAGGATGGTGGGATGTAAATATAACAACAACAACAACAACAACAACAACAACAACCCTTAATCTTTTTTACAGTAAGAGCCTGAAACTGTACAAGGTTTTCCTCCCTAACTGATTTGCACTAGTCCTGTCTCTTGGTGAGTGAAAGGCTTAATTTAGAGTAAGACATACTAAGCAATTTTGCATCATAATCAATTTAGGATGGAAAACATTTAACTACTTCTTCTATGGAAGTGGCATTGAAGTTGGGTACCCTCCTTCTCTGCTGGAAAATACAATATTCATAACAACGTGAATTTTCCCATTGGTACACAAGTCATACAGAAAGAATACCACTTGAGGAGCAAAGAACAACTTACTTTTAACAACAAAATAAGGACCTGCTAATGTGGTAAAGTGCTCTTTCTGGCATCCCCTCTAGAATAACCACCAGACTTTAATATGAAAGGTAGAATGAGTTAAGTAATTGCCCTAGAGGGATGCACAAAGAGTCACTAAAGAATGCAAACAAGCTTACTTTTCAGGCTCAGCATTCAGGTATATCTAATCCTGCATTCTGTTCTCTACAATGGGCAATCAGATTCCTTTGTAAAGGCCACAAGTAT
>NW_024819489.1:0-1933 GCF_019175285.1 Sceloporus undulatus | reverse complement strand
AGCCAATCAGGGCCAGGGATGGTGGGAGGGACTGGGACTCCAGCCAATCAGGGCCAGGGATGGTGGGAGGGAGGGGACCCTCAGAGTGTCCTCAGGAGCCAATCCTGTGTAAAATACATATCATAAAAACATCCCAAAGTATAAACATTCCAATTACAGTAATCACAGGGCAGTTATGCTGTTATGACAGGAAGTGAACATATACATAGTTATAGTCATACATACATGCTGACGTTGACCAGAACCTGGGGGTGCATCCATGTGCATTCATCATATGTACTTGCATATTTCTCTATGCATTTGCTTACGTTTAAATTGTATGCAAATAGAAGAATATATATATATATATGATCCAACATATATGTGTACATGTGCTTGCATCTCTCTCTCTGTGTATTGTATGCAAGATCTATAGACTTGAAACATTCCATATATGTGTGTGTGTGTGTGTAGGCGCTTAAAAGTATAAGTCTGAGTGCACTTAGATAGAGATAGCTCCACACACACACACATATATACACACACATATATCCATATATGTCCTTGCACAAACACACATGCCACATACATCTGTTCTAGTCCATTGTTCTGGTCCGTTGTTCCAGGTGATGCTGGAGAAGAGGCCCTGCCTCCAACGGAACCAGAGGCTGCAGGCGATGACCCAACCCCCATATTTTAAACCAAACCTTACGGCTGGCAGTGGATGAGAACTCCAAGGCCTGTCTCTTATAGTGGAATCGTAATGGGTTAACAAAGGAAGTGTGTCCCCACTGCTTGGTTAGTTCTCTTTCCGCTTTCAGGGATCAGTGCAGAAGCTCCAGAAGGTGAAATGAGAGATCACACTCCTGCCACCAATCTAGGTGTTCTTCTTTACATCTAGAGTGGTGAGTAAATACAGAATTGGACTATAAAACTTTTAATCAGACACATAAGAGACCAGATCTGGGTTCAAACACTTTGTATGTAATATTTATTGTAACATTAGGGACATTCATTCTAATATATTACATATCAAGAGGCCTCAAATCATGCACACATTCATACAATGCTCATGCACACAAGTCTTCCCAGAGGTCGATCAGTTTTCTGAAAGAGCGATGGATGCCAGTTCCAGCTGATTTTGGCACACTAGCAGCATGGTTTTGAAGATTCCTTTGTGCTTTTTAATATGTGCATCATTTTTACTGATGAGTGACTTCTTGTTCCCATTCCGTTCTTGTTCTGGTGCTCTTTACATAAAGTTGTGTTATACACAGTCCATTGTTCTTTTAGTACATTCGGTTTCATATCCTTGCATTACGGTGTCCTTACCTTTTGCACATTCCTTTTTGACTCAGCGGTTTGAGCTTTTCTTGCTTCTCTGTGCCAGATCCTTCATCTCATACTTGATCTTCTAATTCTGTCACATTCACACATAACACACCTACCCACCATGCTATGTCTTCCTGTATGGCAGGGGCTTGGACTAGATGGCGCTTGTGGTGCCTTACACAGCCAGAATCCTATAAATCCATGCGTTGTCATCCTGTGTGTCGGGGGTTGGACTACATGGGTCCTGTGGTCCATTCTTATTCTAGAATTCTATAAACAACAACAACAACATACAAAAATCAATAACTTTATGAACAGAAAACCTTTACAAACAAAATCACAAGGGCTTTCTCTTATCACCAATGCATTGAAAATATTTTTATTGTAATACTTCTTAACAAAAACAGTGTTAGTTCACTATTGGCATTTATGTGGTTTCTCTTCTGCATGGACTCTCTGGTGTATCATTATGTATGACTTCGAAGAGAAACATTTCCCACAATGCTGGCACTTGAATGGCTTCTCTCCTGTGTGGACTCTCTGATGTCTCACTAGGTCTGACTTCTGAGAGAAGCATTTCCCACAATGCTGGCATTTGTATGGCTTCTCTCCTGTGTGGACT
>NW_024819488.1:0-1933 GCF_019175285.1 Sceloporus undulatus | reverse complement strand
TAGTATTAGTATTACTGTAAAGCTAATCTGGAATGTTCTTGTTCTAAAAGTGACACCTTCATCTGGTTGTAAATATTAAGATTACACTAGCAAGAAGGAGTCTTTGGTAAATCTGAGTTGTGATAATGATGTAATAAGCTTATAATGAGGAAGAATGCCCTTTCTTTGGGGGGGGAGAAGAAATCACATATGATTACGTTGATTCTTTCTGAGTACAGTAGTAGTTTAAATCGTGATTTAAATCAAATTGATTTAAATCTAATCCACCGGGTCTGTAAGCCACTTTGATTCTCCTTTTGAAGAAAAAAGACGGGATATAAGTGAATAAACAGTAGTAAATTTAGTAACAGCAAAAGTGTAACAAAAACAACATCTGTAATGGTTACTTTCCCCCTTTGAACAGGTAACGCACCATTCTTGTCGTCAAGTTGGTATGCTTCCAAAAGAAATGCAACACCTGCGGGATCCTTCCCAATGACTGCTTAATCTCCTGATCTGGCTCTGGCTTGGGTCAGGCATCGTTCCCAAAAAGCCCCCAGGTCCCACAATAACAGGGAGCTTTTTAATCCTGTTGTGAACCCAGGGTTTTTGACACGACTCTAGTCCCCATTTGGGCCACTCATCATGTCCATCATCATGACGTCACAGCTGCCCGGATGGGGGGAGGAAGGAAGGGTGGAGGAGGAGGAGGACAGCAAAAGGCAGCCTGGCGGAGTGGTTGGAGTAGATGGGCTCTCCACTGAGCTATGGAAACCCACAGGGTGGCCTTGGGCAAGTCACGCTCTCAGCCTCGGGGGAAGAAGGCTGACCAGGCACGTCCTCCTTTCCCAGGACATGTCCTCTGTCTCATCCCGGGAAGCCTGGGCTCTGGCCAGGAAGAGAAAAAAAGGGGGACCAGAATGGAGCTCTGTGGGGCTGGCAGAAGGGGGGGGACCTCGCTTGCTGAGGTTGGGCAGGTCCTCCAACAGGTTCTGATGAATCTCTTCCTCATAAGCCACCAAGGACCTTTCTCCATACATTTTGGCTAACATCAGCTGGGAAAACACGTTAGTCAGATCTGTTTCCAGAGAGCGGTTGAAGCTCTCAGTAGCTGCGGCTGTTAGTTCTTCCTTTTTGTCTGGCAAGGACTTCTCCACCTACAGACTTATGTATGCCATTGGTATGTGAAGATGCCAATTCAAATTACAAATCCTTTGTGTATGGAAATGAAGTTGCAGGTTCAATTTTAATGATGGTCATTGTGCATGGAGATGAACTGGCAGGTCCACTTTTGCAGTGGTTTCATCTCCATGCCCAAAGGCCAGTTTCCTACCTTTGTGCACTAAGGACCATCATTAAGACTGGACCTGCCAACTTCATTTCCAGATGAAGAGGGTAAAAGGAATGAATAAAAATTAATTTCTAGATGTAGCCAATATATATCCAATATGTTAAATGGTTATAAGATATAAGCATAAACTGGGACTGTTTTGAGATAAATAGCTGAAAAGGTCAGAAGAGCCTCATCCATGTGGCACCTAAAGGTCTGCCCTAGGCAAAATCAGAGATGCTTGGAATGCACCTTAGAACCATGATTTAAGGCAGAGCTGATAAAGGGAACTGATGGGTACTCACCTGGGGTACAAAACGTAGACTTTTCTGTAACCAGGGAGTGAATGGGATATACCCATGTTTGAACTTTCTGTGGCCATTCAGTGTGTTGGTTGGAAATTCTTTGCCTGAATCTATATTTTAGCCTGGAGAAGAGAAGGTAAAGAGGTGATATGATAGCCCTGTTTAAATACTTGAAGGGATGCCATACTGAGGAGGGAGCTGACTTGTTTTCACTTGCTCCAGAGAACAGAACCCGGAACAATGGATGGAAGCTGCAGGAAAAGAGATTCCAGCTCAACATTAGGAGGAACTTCCTGACAGTAAGTTCCTCCTAATGTTG
>NW_024819487.1:0-1933 GCF_019175285.1 Sceloporus undulatus | reverse complement strand
CCCTTCCTCCCTGCAGGTGGCTGCGCCAGTGCTGGCACTCACAGGGAGAAGGGAAAGGAGGGAGCCCCACCCCTTTCTCCTTTTCCCCGCACGGTGCCTGCTCAAGCAGCCAGCACCTGTGGGGAGAAGGGGAGGGGGGAGGCAGGGGGGATTCCCAACCTGGCTACCCCCAGGTTGGGAACCCCTGCTTTAAATGCTTTGAGTGTGAGAAAACCTTCAGATGGAAGGCAAGCATCATTTGTCATCAAGCAGTTCACACAGAGAAGAAACCATTTAAGTGTTTGGAGTGTGGAAAGAGATTCCTTTGGAAGATAAGCCTGATTTGTCATCAAACTACTCACACAGGAGAGAAGCCATTTAAATGCTTGGAGTGTGAAAAGGGCTTCAGGCAGAGTCACACCTCACACATCATCAAAGATTCCATATGGGAGAGAAACCTCTTAAATGTCTGGAGTGTGGAATACGTTTCATTCAGAAGACATATCTCTCATGTTATGAGGGATCATACAGATGAGAAACCTTTTAAATGTTTGGACAGTGGCAACAGCTTTAGTTGGAATAAAAATATTTGTCATTATTATTATTATTATTAACCTTTATTTATGAAGCGCTGTAAATTTAAACAGCGCTGTACATGCAATCCTTTTAGTTAGACGATTCCCTGCCCTCAGGCTTACAATCTAAAAAGACATGACACAGAAGGAGAAAGGAGTGGTGACGGGAAAGGGTAAGAGGTCCAGCAGTTCCTCTCAACCTCCGAGGCCTGGACCAAGGCAGATGGACTGAAGGGAGGGTTTGGCTTCAAAATGGAAGGTTAATCATTATCCAGGGAAAATACATACTCACAAGTAGGATAATGCATATACAGTACATAGCAATACAGGAAATGGATCGATAAACAGCCAACAACAGAACATCAGATAGTAAGCGACAATTATGTGATGCCTGGGAAGGCTTCTCTGAATAGGATGGTTTTCAACTCAGTTTTGAAGCTGGTTAAAGAAGTGATGGCTCTTGCTTGTGGAGGAAGAAGGTTACAGGAGTGAGGGGCAGCAAGTGAAAAGGGGCGAATCCGGGATGGGGCAGAGGAAATCCCGGGCTGGGACAGGAACCCTTGACTACCAGAACGGAGGGCCCTGGTGGGATTAAGAGCAGAAGAAGAATCAGGAGGGACTATCTCAGAGCGAATAGTGGTAATCTTAGAGATGAAATAGTTAGCAAAGTCATTAGGAGAGAAAGATGAAGAGACAGGAGGAGAGGGAGGTTTAAGCAAAGTGTTGAAGGTGGAGAACAAACGCCGTGGGCACCTCTCATTGGCAGAGATCAATGATTTGTAATAATTCTGTTTTGCCATAGAGAGGGCGCGAGAGAAGGACGAAAGAACAAATTTGAAATGGATAAAATCAGCCCGCGCTTTGGACTTTCTCCAAAGACGTTCGGCCGCTCTAGAGCAGGACTGGAGAAACTTAATGTTGGGGGTAAGCCAGGGCTGATGTCTAGTCTTGAAGGAAGAAGTGTGTACAGAGACAGGGGCAAAATGGTCAAGAGTTGAGGAAAGAGTGGAGTTAAATAAAGACATAGCTGAATCAGCAGAATCCCCGAGATTTAGGGAAGAGAGAGATGAATCCAGGGTCTGACCAAGATGGTTAGAGTCAACAGATTGAAGGTTACGAAAATGGCATTGAACAGTATGACAAGGAGGTGGAGTATAAGTGAGAGCAAAGGAGATTAAGTGATGATCAGATAGTGGAAAGTCAAGTGCCAGGTAGTCCAAAATGGTGCAGTTTGCAGCAAGAACTAGGTCAAGACAGTGACCAAGAGAATGAGTTAAAGAGTTGGAGTGTGGTTGGAGGCCAAAAGAAGCTAGCAGAGAGTTAAAGCGAGAAGTTGTAGGGTTATTGGAATCGTCAACGTGGATATTAAAGTCACCTAG
>NW_024819486.1:0-1933 GCF_019175285.1 Sceloporus undulatus | reverse complement strand
ATTTGAAATAAGTAAAATAAGGGTAATTACAAAAGTAAAAGAAGAAGATTTACAGTTATAAGGGTTTTATAATGTTATATAATGTTTAATGTTTGCAATGATATAATGGTTCTGTAACAGTTGAAGTAGCAAATTTGTTAGTAGGATGTACTTTTTAAATAAAAATATTTATACCTAAAAAAAAAAAAAAATATTTATACCTAACCCTAACCCTAACCCTAACCCTAACCCTAACCCTAACCCTAACCCTAAAAAGGGCTACATGTACTGACATTGCAGGTTCCCTCCCCTTTCCCTTATAATCTGCTGGTAAATGGTGGGGGGTAAGATCTCTCTACACCACGATCACCATTCTCACCATTATCAGCAGGAATATGATCGTACAAACAACCTACTTTCACATCCCTTTGACAGCCCTGGCTCAGTGCTAGAGAAGCCTAGCAATTCTATTTAGACAGACATTTAAGCTTCTCTGTCACCAAAAACTACAATTTCCAGTATTTCATAGCACTGGGCCGTGGCTGCTAAATCTCTCTCAAATAGATTCATTTGGCCACTCCAGATACGGCCAAAATACCTAACAACAACAACATTGATTTCTATTCCATCAAGGCACACAACAACAAACAAAACAACAATGAAAATACTAGAGAACAAACCACAACTAAGAACAGAGCAAAACATATCAAATCTTACTTCCCTCTCTCCCTCTCACCCTCTCACCCTAAAATGGCATTAAAACAACAATTCCCAATAAAAAGCTCCCAAAAAAAGACTGCATGGAGACTCCACAAATCATAACAGGCTTTCACATGCTTTAACTCCCCTGGCTCCATGCCAGGCAACCCTACGATTTGTAGTTTTCTGAGACTCTATTCTGACTTCTTGCCCATAGACACAGCTCTGGAGCCTGACAAAACTGCAAATCCCAGGACACCCAGAGCATGGACTCTAAGTCACATTCTCAGAAATAACACAATATTTACCAGAAAGTAAACACCCAGCCTTGTCACGACTCAGAACCAAAATGCATCTACACACCATAAATAATGACACAGTTTCACACCGCTTTAGCTGCCCTTGCTCCATGCCATGGAACTCTGGGATTTCTCCTTTCTGGAACCACACAGCGGTCCTTGCCAAAGACAGCAGAGGACCTGCTAAAACTGCATATCCCAGAATTCCATTGGACGGCAGCTATAGTGCTTAAAGCGGTGCCAAACTGCATTGTCTCTACAGTGCAGATGTATCTGGACCAACGACGAACCTCTCAGTAGCTGTTCTTCCCGAGGCTCTTCGGAAGGGCTTCCGTTCCCCTCCTCTCAGACTCAAAGAGTGACTTTGGACTCCCATGTGACAAGCACACAGAACAACAACAACACCATGCCTCAATCCACACTAGATGAAGAATCCACTTTGAGACCACTGTAACCACTCTCTCTCCATGCTGAGGAATCCTGAGAAGTGTAATATGGGAAAAAACTCTTCTTCCACAAACAACTACAATTCCCATATATCTCGGAAAGGCAGGTTAAGTATAGAGAAACTCATGTTGCCAACTCCTTTCTTGCACTGACTATCAAAGGTACTCCAAGATCTCTCTACAATTGTTAGTTTTGTTATTTATATTGTAATAGAATTAATAACCCACTTTGACACCTCTTTCGCTGCCATGGCTCAATGCTACGGAATCCTGGGAATTCTAGTTTTCAGACATTTAATCTTATCTATCAGAAAAAACTGCTCCAACAAGACACTACAATTCCCAGAATTTCATAGCACTGACCCACGACAGCTAAATCACTATCAAACCTGTTAGTTTCCCCATTGTGGACACTGCCAAAATGCATAATAATAATAATAATACTAATAATAATAACAACAAAAACAACAACATGTATCATGGCTCTCCCTTTATTGGATCAAGGCGGAC
>NW_024819485.1:0-1933 GCF_019175285.1 Sceloporus undulatus | reverse complement strand
ATCAGGCTTTTAAGCTAATAAACATCAGAGCATTTTTAGAAGTCCCCCCCTTTTGTTGATATTATTAGATGTTGTCTTCAATTGTTGTTATTTTTGTTTGTGTGGTGTGTGTTTTTCCTTACCTACCTTTTTAATTTAGTGGTAGGCAACTTGATACCCTCCAGATGTTTTGGTCTACAACTCCCATAATTATCAACTAGTGGCCATGCAAGCTCAGTCTTACTTTACCAAACTTTTTGGAAGTTACTACTCTTCCCCAAAGCCTGTCCCCTGCCCCGAGGGTGCTTCTCAGCCTCGCTGACGTCAAGTGAAGGTAAATTTAACTGAGGACTTGAGCATACGCGGGTTAAAAACAGAGTTAAAAACAATTACAATATTAAAGCATTAGGTACCACATAATTAAAACCACAGCTAAAAACATGAAACACCAATCAATCACAGGGTCAGGTTCTCTCTTGTTCCATACCAGTAGTCTTCATAGGTGGTCAGGAGGATATGTGTGGCAAAAGAGCTCTGTCTTTTTCAAAAATTCCTTTGAATCTAAATTTACTCTTTGTATATTTCTATATGTTGTTTTTAGATGTTGGGCATATGTTAAAAGCTTTAAGTGGAAAAATTGGTGCAGACGAAAAAGAGATATTGTGGACGATGGAGGCAGCGAGAGTAGTTTGTAAGTTTCTATAATATATATATTACATTGTCTAATTTTTAATAGCTGCCATTCCAATTCCTAGTCTTCCACTACTTTGTTGTCTGAAGTCTCTTAGTTATACCTTCATATTTTTATATTCACCCTTCCTATGAATCTAAAACTATTCTTGCTGTTATAGTTTGGTTTTTAGAAACACATGTTTTGAATGGTTGTCAACGCTATTTCGCTCCTGTTTACCCAGAAGAAATAGAATAATCCCCCAACTTTTGTGTTCCAATCTTTAGTTATCAGCTTCACATTCCATGTCTCTTCCAACTGTACAATTCTATAATTCTAATAATAATAACATTTCTGGTTTTATTTCAGGATGCCAAGACCGACAATTATATTTGTTCAACCTGCCTCAACCTCAATGGTAAGTAAACAACAGCTTTTGCAATAATGGGTTTTATTAATCCTTTTTTAACTTATTATATTCTTTAATACATTTTATTTTATTTTATTTTATTTTTATTTTTATTTTTTTATTTAATCTTTATTGAAAATTAAATTGCATTAAATTAAAAGACTTTGATTAAAAATAAAAATACAATTCATTTCCAACAAACCAGATTTTTGTTCTTATCTATCTTGGCTAACTTCAAGGGTGTTATGTGCCCTGTTTCAATATTTGAAGGGATGTCATATTGAAGAGGGAGCAAGCTTGTTTTCTGCTGCTCCAGAGAACAGGACCCGGAACAATGGATGCAAGCTGCAGGAAAAGAGATTCCACCTGAACCTTAGGAGGAACTTCCTGACAGTTAGGGTTGTTCGACAGTGGAATGCACTCCCTCGGAGGGTGATGGAGTCTCCTTCCTTGGAGGTCTTTAAACAGAGGCTGGATGGCCATCTGTCAGGGATGCTTTGATTTGGATTTCCTGCATGGCAGGGGGTTGGACTGGATGGCCCTAGTGGTCTCTTCCAACTCTATGATTCTATGATTCTCTGATTCTATGATCTATTTAGCATTTTATAGTGATTCTATCTTTTCCCCCTTAGGATATTACTGAAGAACCCAGAAAAAGAGGTTACTTTTCAAAAGATGATACAGGGTAACTAATATTAGCATTATATCACACTATAGTAATTGTATGTACAGTGCTGTGTAAATTTACAGCGCTTTATAACATCTGATACTTATGGTTATGTAAGCCCCACGTGGCGCTTATGTAACAATGGTGGCACCATTATTACACTGGTGCCTCATACTAGGGTTGCAGGACATGCAGTCACTCCGCCCCC
>NW_024819484.1:0-1933 GCF_019175285.1 Sceloporus undulatus | reverse complement strand
ACAGCCTCAGTGGAAGGCAATGGCAAAGTGTAAGCAGGAGGAAAGGGGTCAGTTCAGGTCAGGTCAAGGGCAGGACATGAACGGAGCTCCCATCAGGCACTTTCCTCCCTTTTTTAAAAAAAATTAATTTTGACAAAATGTGTGCATGTTTTGTTTTGTTTTTTCTTGAGGCAGATATATAGATAGATAGAACGTGGCTGGCAGCTTGTTCCCTTTTCCTTTCATTTGCTGGCTTCCAGCAAAGGGGAAATGTTGCAAATGGGCTAGACTTTTTTTTCCTTTGGGAATCAATGTTATAATTCGAATGTTACATTTGTTGCTCTTGTCAATTAGGCAACTGGCAAAACGATACATGCTTTTGCAAGGAATTCAGGGGCAGCCTTGAATTGCTTTTAAAAGCAAAAAAGAATGCATGACAATTGCATCCTTTTCTGGCATTTCCGAGGTTAGGAATTTTATTATTATTATTATTATTATTATTATTACATTCTGGGGTGGCAAGGAGCTGGGGATACAGGATGCATTAGCTTGCATTTGGGGGTTGAAAATGGGGCCAAGGACAGATCATAACCTGCACTGACCCAAATGCCCACCCCCCACACAGAGAGATTTTAAATTGACAAAATGTGCGCACTTTGGGGCATTTTGTGCATGGCTCTTTAAAAAAAGGCGGGGGAAAGAACACTTTCGATTCCCCTGTAAACGTCACCTATGACAATTGCTTGATTGACACCCTCAAGTTAAACCCGATAAGGCATTTGGGTTAAAATGCCCCTCAATCATAGTGGGCACTCGCTAACGGAGAGATTCAGGGGAGGAGCATCCGGATCTACCCAGTTCCACCCACATTACATGGGCCAGTGGGAATGGGGCCTACAAGATCCCTTTGCATACTAACATTTTTAGAGTTTATCAAAGTTACTTTATTGGACTACAACTCCCAAAATGGCTGAGGTGGAATGGTTGGGGTGATATGAAAGTGAGGAAACATATGTGTGGTGAAAAATGACTGTTTCTCAAAGTACATGACTTTCCTCACGTATATGTAGCATGCTTTGTTTTGTGATTAGTCTCTGGTAGATAAGCATAAGCTTCATTTGCAACTTTGATGACTAGAGTCCATATTTCACAGGAAATCCTGTTACAGAGATGGGAAGAATGTTCAAAAATATCCTTCTGAAATGGCCAAAAACATGTTTCTTAATAGTCAGGAAATCCTGATGAGAAAAATCCTGGAAGAATGAGAATGTTTTTGTGCAGAGAACATCATTTTCTGCACTGGAAGTAGTATTCCTGTGCAAAAGCACCATTTTCTGTGCAGAAAATGCTGCTTCTTGTGTACAAAATGTTTTCTCTACAAAAAATATCCATGTGTGAATTTTATAAATAAGTCCCAAAGTTGCTGAGAGCCAGCATGGTGTAGTGGTTTGAGCACTGGACTACAAAGCTGGACATCAGGGTTTGAATCCCTCTTGGCCATAGAGGAAACCCGCTGGGTGACCTTGGGTGAGTCAAACATTTGCAGCTTCAGAGAAAAATGCACACCCCCTTGGAACAAATTTTGCCAATAAAACCCCATGAAAGGGTCACCATGAATCAGGAATGACGTTAAGGCACACAACAACAATAACAAAATCTCAAACAGCAAATAATATTTGAAAATTACCCATTTCTCCAAGACTTTCTCACAGCCAGAAGAACTTCGCTAAAATTACTGAATGCTTTCTTCCAGAACAAAATGGATAAAGGATTGCATCCCTGTTGTTACTGGAGTCAAAGCACATTCCCCTTCACATCTGCTTGGACCCTAAAGGGTCATTCATACATCACCGTTTTTAGCACAACAATGCAAATCATCTCATTCATGCATTCTGGGTTTGTTATTTACACTATGGAACTGCATCGATGCACATCTCTGCAAATTCAGTTATAA
>NW_024819483.1:0-1933 GCF_019175285.1 Sceloporus undulatus | reverse complement strand
TAAATGCAGCATTATTATTTTATTTCATATTATGGTACTACTGGTAAATGGAGGAAGTGGATTTCCATATATGAATAAACATATATTTTCATACATGAATAAACACACACACACAATGTTTTCCATGCTCCAACACCAGCTTCAGCAGTCATTAATGTGCACCCTTTCTATGCTTCCATCTTAACTGAACTTCCCCTCAAGACAAAATAACACACACACACACACACACCCTTTCAACACGTAGCTTGGCACACTGAGACCAAAGACACCAAAGCAATTCTAGTCCAGCTTCTACTATCCAGCAGCCTGGCTACCAAGTTAAAAAACAACAACAGCAGAAGAGTTGGACCACATGGCCGACCTGCTCCCAGAGAATGTTGCTGTTTGCTTGCTTGCTGTGTTTGCTTTTTCAACTGCCACTTTGCATGTGTCCTCTGTCTCTTCCCATTTTCTGTCTCTCCCCCCTCCTGTCCCCCCCCCCCTCATATACCACATTTACTGCTTACTTTTTTGGTACTGCTTAGAAAGGTGCTTTTATTTTTCTTTACATAGCAATTTCATGCTTGTGAAAACAGATCTGAGAACTGGAAAAGTTTGCTACATGTTCTCATGTCACCATTTATTATGTGGCAGACAGAAGGGGCTTTTTTTTCAAGGGCTAGGAAAATCAATAGGTCTTTAATGGCAGGGAAATCTTTTTCTACTGCCAGTCTTTATCCCAGGAGATGAAATGGCACTGGACTTTCATGTAGAAACCTTTAGCTCAGACTCTGTTCTTAAAGGAAGGAATAATGAGGTTCCCTAAGCTTAGAAAGCAATGGTTCATTCTTCCAAGTGCAACTAAGATAAAGTGATGCACAATGGGTTATTGTATTCTTTTTCTTCCCAGCTTTAAGAAATGCAAACCCAAAGAAAGAAATGGCAGGCTTTGTGTAATGTCATGGTAAACACCACAACACCACCTCACCTCAAGTTTGTGGGTTGTAGGGATTCAGTGTATGTACCAAGCTAAAGGAGTAATTAACAATTAAGGCATCAAATCCCTGGTGACTAGATCCTTTGATCAATGCAGTAATTGATCATCAATGTTTATGCCAAGTACATATTAAGTACATTTTCTGTTATATACATGTATGTGATCAGCTGTTTATACCAACTGAAGAAGATATTTTGGTCAAGATCATCTTCACTGCTTGTAATGTTGGATTATATGGTTGAGTAATTGAATGCACAACAGGAGATATGGCCATATTTTCTCCCAGGGCACAAGAGTCAGTCCAATTCCCCATTCAGCAGCACTAAGGACCATACTTCTGGGCCTTCACAGGTAGCAATCCAAGGCTTATGCAATCTGAAGAGTTAT
Source organism: Sceloporus undulatus (assembly GCF_019175285.1). Classification (NCBI taxonomy): domain Eukaryota; kingdom Metazoa; phylum Chordata; class Lepidosauria; order Squamata; family Phrynosomatidae; genus Sceloporus; species Sceloporus undulatus. The sequence goes on along the minus strand of NW_024819483.1, from coordinate 570 downwards.
TACCCTTGCATAGCCTCTGAGAAACTGAAACCTTGTATAGAATCATAAAATTGGAAGACTCTTTCTGAAAAAGTCCAAAGGAAGAGACGCCACTGCCTCTCTAGGCAATTGCTTCCATTATCAAACTGCTCTTACTGTCAAGACATTCCTTCTAATGGTCAATCAAATTCTACCCTCCTGTAACTTCAAACCATTAGACCTGGTTCTGGGGCAGCAGGGAACAGGACTTCTCCCTCATCTCTGTGACAGTCCTTGAGGTATTTAAAGAGTACATGTCACCCTTCAGGGCTCTCTTCACCAGGCAGAACATGCCCAACTCTTTCTACCTCTTTTTATAGTTTTATTCTCCATACCTCTTATTATCCTTAAAACATCTAGAGGTAGCTGTGCTGACCATATAGCAAATCCAACAACATTCAAACAAAGGGGTCAACCAAAATGCACAATTACATGTTGCAAGCTTTCGAAGTCACACTGGCTTCTTCACCAGGCAAACAGGAGAAAAAAATTGAAGATGTTAGTCACAGGCCCGCATTTTCTATTTCTGGTCTTAGTTATTATCTTATTATA
>NW_024819482.1:0-1933 GCF_019175285.1 Sceloporus undulatus | reverse complement strand
TGCAGACTGGGCCAGCCAGAAAAACCAGCAGTAGCAGAACATGCCACAAACCATCCTGGGCATAAAATACTGTTTGAAAACACTGAAATTCTGGACCATGCCAACCACTTCCATGTCAGGATGCACAGGGAAGCCACTGAGATCTACAAACCCCTGGACAACCCCTTAAAGTGAACAAAATTTGGCTACCAGTCCTGAGGAATAGCAAAATAAGGACTCAGCAAATGCAAATGAGAAACCATTCAGAGTCAGGGGCTTCCCAGCAGACAATGATCACCAATTAGCAGACATTAATCCTCGTTTGCATTAGCCTCCCAGGCTGAGGCCAGCCATCAACACAGAACAAGACTCAGATTAACATGGGAATTGCTCCTCTCACCCAGGGTCACACAGCGCGCGCGCGCACACACACACACACACACACACCCATTCTCTTCCATGCCAGCGTTCTCTGAAGATGCCAAAGCCACAGATGCTGCTTGCGAAACGTCAGGAATACACTCTTCTAGAACATAGCCAGAGCCCCCAAACCCACAAAAATCTACGGATGCTGGCCATGAAAGCCTTCGACTTCACAATTAGAGGCATGTTTGTCACATTAGTACCTCACTCCTTTCCAACCGACCCAGCATTCTGGCTGGACTTGGTCAGTTCACTTGGTCTTAAGACTTGGCAACGTAATCTGCGATGGAAGTGGCTGCTGAAAGTCACGCGTTTACCTGGGAGTAGCCCATAGAGAACACAGCGGGACTCACTTCTCTGTAAATGCGTTAGGATCGCTTGGCTAATCTATCAGGATGACCTGGAAAATGTATATTTTCCTTGCTGTTTATGGACAAATGGTATAAATTCTGTGCCTTTCTAAGAAAAAGAACATATTTTGTTCAATAATTTCCCCATTTATATCCTATCACAGTGGTGGCAAACCTATGGCACTCGTGCCACAGGTGGCACTCAGACCCTCTCTGTGGGCACACGGATCATCTTCCCAACACAGAGTTCACTAGAGTTTGTCACTAGAAATCCAGAGGGACTCGGCACTTTGTAATAAATAAAGAGGATTTGGGTTGCAGTTTGGCACTTGGTCTCTAAAAGGTTCTCCATCACTGTCCTATCATTTTCTATTGTACCAGGGCCAGCCCAGACTGGCATCCTTCCGAAGGTGGCTAAAAGGAGTGCCCACATTAACAGAAGGGCATATTTACCCAGCAGTTGGTCTCAAGCTATTATTATTCCAATCTATAAAAAGGGAGGCAAAAATGATCCGTCAAACTGTCGCCCAAAAGGTTTATTGTCAGAGATCGGTAAATCGTATGGCCATTTCTTAAATAATCATTAATTAAATCATTCATGGTGCAGTGTGATGGATGTGGAAGGAAGGAATCTCCATTCAAAGCCTTGATATCTCTTACATGTTTTGGATGATTTGAATTGAAATAAAAATTAAATTCAAGAAAGAAAGGAAAGAAAGAAAATAGGGGGAAACCCAGAAAGGAGCCATCCCTGGACCCTCAGAAAGCAAAGGTGTGGCAACCTCCCTGGACCATTTTGCATTCAGGAGTATTTGGGGTTTAGGAATGTGACTCGAACTCATGCATCTTCTGAAATGCCTTCCTGAGGAGCCAACTGCGTGTGTTGCTCAGACTGACAGACAAAATGTGAAAGCCCTCCAGCAATAAGTGCTGGCTCCTGAGCCTTCCTCAGGCGCTTTCGGTGGAGTGGAAAACGCTCCGCCAAAATGTCTTCCATTCCACCAAAAGCATCTGAGGAAGCAGACTTGAGTCCAGGGAAGCTCATGCTGCCAACGCCTTTCTTTCAGGGAGTCTCAAAGGCGCCACAAGGCCTCTCTGCATTCCTCCCCAGTGATCTCCCAGGTCTGACCCTTGCTGAGACCATGGCTGGCTGAAGGAGGGCAGATCCCTCGAAGCCTAGG
>NW_024819481.1:0-1933 GCF_019175285.1 Sceloporus undulatus | reverse complement strand
TTTACTGTTGCTATGGGTGAGTAGATGCTGCATCAGCTGAGAAAGCCTGGCTGACCAGTCTTAAAATAAGAATTGGGAGGTACAACAGCTGGAATTGGAATTAGGACTTAGCTGGAATTGGGTATAAGAACAGACATGACAATGAACCAGTGGAATCCAGGGACTAATGTTAAGGGTGGCTATAGAAGAACAGAAAGTCTAATCCTACAACTACCAAGGACACACTATGTGACCATGGGCAAATTATTAAATCTGAGCCCTGCAATTTAAATTCGGGGCAGTTGGGGATTAAGAGAGAGAGAGAGAGAGGGAAAAAGGTAAAGTGGACCTGTACACTCTACAGCGCTATATAACTAAAGCATAATAATAATAATAATAATAATAATAATAATAATAATAATAATGTATAAATAAAAGAACAAGAACACTAACACTTTGTCATTAACAGACATGTCTAGTAGTATTATCATCAGATCTATTTTTCACTGATGGCAAAAACCTACAGGTCCATGAAAATTCCATTGAAAGCCCTTGCGAGTGATCAGAGGACAGGATGCAGAGGAAGATAAGGACAAATGTCAGAAGTTGAAGCAGGAAAAACATTACCTGATTTTCGTCAGAGATATAAAATAAATCTTTTATTATAAGGAGAAAATAGTTGACTTTAATTGTCTTTCACCTGTTGGACTTTTCACCCAAATGTACTTGCTAAACAATTCCTCTATACCATGGTGTCTGTGTTCTACCTTGTTTATGCTAGTTAAGACAGTCATAAATGTCTGTAATATTTTCATGTCCATTTCCTCCTTACCTGACTGATTACATCCTTCAGTCCCAAACATGTATATAAATAGGTATGCCTCATTCAGTTTTTTGATATTTGCATTTCTAGTTAATCCTAAATTATTGTTGTTACCTTAATTGCATGAGATGGAGCAGATTCTTTATGAAACTGCTGAAAAGAAGAACAAAGAGTCTGTTAAGGACTCAGTGTGTGGATATGGCAAAATAATTAAGTGTGACTCCTACAAATAATAGTTTTAACCATATAGTTAGACAAAATCCCATGTTAATCCAGTCTAGAGTAGATCTATTGAAATGAGTGGGACTTGTTAGTACAACTAATTTAAGTCCTATTAATTTATAGAAAGTTGGATTTTGTCCACTATTTATACTCATTCTTATTAATCCCTTTATAGACAGAAAGAGAATTGTTGTCTTCTACCTTGGGGATTCAGCAGTAAATATATGATTCATATTCAACATTGGAATGTATTACTGTAAAATTACATACCATTTCTTAGTACCAGCATTTAAAGAAATGCTCAGAGAAAGGCAGAAAGGCATGAGTAACAGGAAGAAAGTCATGGCCTGAGAACAGAATGCATGTGAAATATACAAAGAGAATATGAGAAAATAATATATGCGACCAGTCTGGTTTTGATTATATAAGTGTTATTTTGAGTTCTTCTCAGAAACTAAGCAGGGGAGGGTTCAGGGTAGAAACATCTATTTTTCCCTTATGTGAATTGTATAAATTGGGCCAAAATTACTGGCAGTCTTACCATGTGAAAATCAATGTGATTAACATAAAATTCTCATTGGCCAACTCCTGTTTGCTTCCTTCTCTATAAGTTAAGGATCTTTTGCCAAATGACAACTGCATTCTCTAATTAGCTAGAAGGTGAAAATATTTCACAGGCTTCTAAAGCAAGGATAGAGGACCTTTCATCTGAATAGGGATGGTTAATTTTCTTCCTATCAGCTTGCTTCAGTATTCATCTTTCATAACTGGAGTACTTTATCTTTTACCTTTAAAACACATTTCCCCCAATTTGCATTTCCCGTGTGTGTGTGTGTGTGTGTGTGTGTGTGTGTGTGAGTGAAGTGATCCTATCTACAATTTGAGTATCAAGCCAGAATTTATCAAAAT
>NW_024819480.1:0-1933 GCF_019175285.1 Sceloporus undulatus | reverse complement strand
TCATTTCATTTTCCTGTTTCATAATTTGTGTGAGTGTATTCATCCTTTGTTCACAATCCATCCTTCCTGCTTTTACTCCTCTTCCTGAATCTGCTCCTCCTTGTTCTTCCTTCTCACCCTTTCCTTCTCCTTCCTTCTCTGGGAGTCTACTTGAAGGAGGAGCCATTTTTCTAGGGGGGCTTCTTAACAGTTCTCTTGGTTCAGTTTGTTCTTATCTAAAGAGTCTTTGAAAAGCTCTGTCTGAAGGTTTGTCTTTCTCAGTCTGTCTTATACCTGTCTTCCAAAGTTTCCCCCCTAGTATTTTTGGTCTTTTTGACATTTACTTAGCATTTACTCCATCTTCTCCACCTCCAGTTCCCTCCTTCTCCATCTTGGCTTTAAAGCAGCTAACAGGGGGGGTTTCCCCCTCCCCTTTTAAACAGTGAACAGTGCTTCTATCTCCTTTTATCTCCTCTCTGTCAAGCTACTCTCCATTTATAATTTGTGGTTTAATTCCACCCCAATTTAAAGCAGTTACAAGGCTGAGTTCCTTATCTCAAAGTCCTTTTTCATAGCCTCTAGCTTCTTCCTTTGCCTTTTTAATGGCGGACAGCCTTCCTCCCTGATTTTCCGTCCCACACAAAAACGAAAGTAAAATATCTGAGTCTCCTCTTGAGATAATAATGTTGTTGTTTTTTACCTTCTTGTGTTCCTTGTATCTTCTTGTTACGGATCCACCTCAGAGAACCAACATTTCTTTCTTTGAGAGCTTTCTTTTGAAATGCAATTATCCATTTCCGAGGAATCAGAACACTTAGTTCCTATTCGGCCATTGCTCATGATTATCATTTGATCATATTGTCTTGCTTATTATTAAATCATTGTAATAATAATAATAATAATAATATTTATTTATACCCCGCTTCTAAAAACAGATCAAAGCAGTTACCAGTAAAATATTGGTAAATAACAACTTGTCGTTGTTGTGTCGCAAACTCTCCCAATTCCTCCCATCCACAATAAAATATAATTACATTCTTAAACAATTATTAAAGCAATTATTATTAATAATAGGGGTGAGGCAGTTAGAGCAGTTGTTGAAATGTTTATTAAATTAATAGGAGATTGCTGGAATGTCAATCTGGAAAGGTCGGCCAGAATAAATATGTCTTGATGGCCTTTTAAAACTTTAAACACTGGTAATATATCGGGTCTCTTCCGGGAGGCTATTCCATAACTTGGGAGCGGCAGAAGAAAAGGTCCTCTGGGTAACTGCAGAGAGCCTAGTGTTTAATAGTAAGGTTTTACTCCTCAATGTGTGAGGGAGATTATATGGGAGAAGGCGATCCTGTAAGTAAGCTGAAAGGCTTTAAAGGTTATAACCAAGACCTTGTACAGTCCCAAGAAATTACTAGGCAGCCAGCGAAGAGACTTTAGTATAGGTGTGATATAGTCAGCTCTAGATTTTCCCGTGACCACTCTGGCTGCCATATTTTGAATTAGGTGAAGTTTCCAGACTAACTGCAAGGGTAACCCTATGTAGAGCGCATTACAGAAGTCAAGATGTGAGCTTACCAGTGCATGAACCATAGTTTTTAGGTCTTCAGGTTCCATGAAAGGGCGCAGCTGGCGTATCAACCGAAGGTGATAACAGGCACTCTTGGCCGTCGCATCTATCTGAGCTGACATCTGGAGCAAAGGAACCAGGAGCACCCCCAAACTGCAAACATAGTCCTTTAGGGGAACTGTGACCCCATCCAGGAGCAGCAGACAAACCTCCATACCTGGGTTAGGGGCTCCAACAACAAGTACTTCTGTCTTATCTGGATTCACTTTCAATTTGTTTTTCCTCATCTTGCCCATTGCTGCCTCAAAATCTTCATTCAGAGGGGAAATGCCTTCCTTACTTGACGCTTAGGTCTGGGGCATGGAGAGATATTGGATGTCATAAGCG
>NW_024819479.1:0-1933 GCF_019175285.1 Sceloporus undulatus | reverse complement strand
TGTACTCAACTTGTGGCTTCGGTGGCAAAATCCTTGTGGTAGGACCCGTCTGCCTCCCAATTTGGGCTTCAATTGGGATGAGGCAAACTGGGTTATTTAAGCAATAAACTCCACAGATTTAATTTATGTTCCACAATTCTGTATTTACATTTCCAAAAAGTTTTTGAGAAACCAATAACAGCAATAAATTCACTCATAACCTGCTTTTCTGGGGTGAGGTGGGAGTGATGGGGTGGCTTTTGAAACTATTCCCCTGTTCTTGCAATTGCTTTCCAAGGATCCTTTTACTTTACACAATTAAAGCACTATGATTCAATTTTTTAAAAAAATAATGTTATTATTAAAACAAATAATAATACAACAGATGTTACAATCAAGCCCATAATTTAAACATAACACTTCCATCTTAAAAAGAAGCATCCTACTAGTCACTAATTACATACACTCATATTAATTAACCTATCCCCTAACTAATTAATAACACTCCGAGCAATAAACCTTCCCTCATCCCTCCCCCTCCTACTTTCCATAAACCCCAAAATTTATGTTTTCTTTTAATACACATACAGTGAACCCTTGTTATACGCTGGGGTTTGGTTCCAAGATCCCCCATGGATAACAAAATCTGTGGATGCTCAAGTCCCATTAAATATAACAACATAGCAAAATGGTATCCCTTATAAAAATTAGAAAATCAAGGTTTGATATTTGAAATTTATGCTTTTTTTGAACATTTTCAAACTGTGGATGCTTGAATCCATGTATAAAAAATCTATATATATGAAGGGCCAACTGTATTTAACCCTCCAAATAAATTCAAATAACCTATCCATAATAACATGCTCCCCTCTCCACCTTTCTACTTCTTTTCTCTCATACTTTCATTCCTCCTGGACTGAAGGCTGAAATGTAGGACATTACTTCAAAAAAGGAGGACGTCTGGTCACCCTGGGTATTGTCCACACTACATTGCATTTTCAGTTGACACCCATACCCACATGCACACCCTATAGTCCTGGATATCAGTAGCACCCCAGTTCTGCATACTGTTGCCTTCCTGTATCATTCATCTCGGCACTGTGCTATGTACAGATGCGTATCTTTACAACACAAGTCAGTAGTTCAAAGAAACGGATCCTTTTAAACAATGCACCTACAAAGTCTACATGGCTAAGCATTAAAAGTGCAGATAAAAGCAGGTGAAACCACCAGAAAAGAAGATTTTACATGTCTACTTGTGTATTTTTCTTCTTTAAGTTCTGACTTTGTGTTCCAAAACATTTCTAGAATTCCATTTCTACTTGAGGGAAATAAATGTACTGGAAGTATCTCTTATGCAGAAAAGGAAAAATGGAATGCTAGTTTCTGCTGAGTCTCTGATTAGTAGGAACGAATATCAAGGCTAGTCAGCTAGCCAAAGAGACAGAGTGAGTATACACCAACGTCTGTTTACATTGATCTGCCAGATGCAGACATAACTAATCATACTTCTGGGATAAATATCAGAGAAGCCAAATTTGTCCTTAATTTTCATCACACAGGAATGGTCCTGAATTTTTGTCAGTCTGATTCTTCCCAGAGTTCAAACTTCTGAATTATTTGATTTCACACCCAGAGTGGAAGGAATGCATTAAGAATTGCCCATTATTCCATTTTTATAATGTTCCCTGTTTCTACAATGAGCAATTTGCTAAAGCACTGAATTCTGATGTGTGTTTCTCCTGAGCTCCACCCATTTATCTTGGAATACTTGAAAAACAGTGTAGGAAAAGCAATCTTGCTGTTGCATTTTTGCATCAAAAAAGGTTCATGTTGGCCAAGATCTTACACAATCCTGGTGAAAGAAAACCTCTGCCTCTGAAATTAAAACACCATCAATGCTAGCAAGAAAAGGAGACGGCCACATAATATGTGCCTCTCACTGCCTATTTTC
>NW_024819478.1:1542-1933 GCF_019175285.1 Sceloporus undulatus | reverse complement strand
TTTATTTTATTAATTTTTATTATTGCTTGTTTTTGTTTTATTTTATTAATTTTTATTATTGCTTGTTTTTATTTTATTTTATTAATTTTTATTATTGCTTGTTTTTGTTTTGTTTTATTAATTTTATTATTGCTTGTTTTTTATTTTATTACATTAATTTTTATTATCAAATATATACACCCCTGCCTTGTTTTTTATTTATTTTTTCATTATTTTTTTATTATTAAATATCTGCAAGTGCATTTTCTGTGTATTTATGGTGCTTTGAATGCTAACAAGACTGCCTTTCTTGGCCAATTATAGTGATGATGATGATGATGATGATGATGATGATGATGATGATGATGATGATGATGATGATGATGATGATGATGATATCAACAAGCCTCTG
>NW_024819478.1:0-1442 GCF_019175285.1 Sceloporus undulatus | reverse complement strand
AAAAAAAACCACAGTCCCTTGCCCAAGTACACACTTCTGAGAAGTACAGTTGAACCCGAGGGCAAGTACATTTCTGCCATCTGTCTAGGAATAATGCCAAAATGTCCTCCATTTTGATCATGCCTAAAAACATGCATTTATATTAACATTTTTAAAAAAAAAACTCAATTTTTGCGCATCTTCCATTTTTATAAAAATGTGTCCTACATTTGAAAATGTTGCCCTACATTTGTCCCGGTTTGGAGGTCCTCACTTATGGCAACCCTATCTATGGGTCAATATAAGTACTGTACTCTAACTCTTATCAAAAAAAGGAACCATACCCTGGTGAAAGACAAAAAAATATAATCTGTCCTGGAAGCACTGATCCTCTCTCTGCTCTCTCATCCATCCAGCCTTTAGTGCAGGGGTAGGCAACCTGTGGCCCGCGGGCCGGATGCGGCCCGGCGAGGCCTTGGGACCGGCCCCAGCCCGGTCCTGCCTATCCGGGATTGCTCCAGCAATCTCTGACTTATGCTGATAACCAAGCCTGCAGCCAACACGTGTAGGCAAAACAAACCTTGTGGAGAAGCAGTCAAAGAGCAAGCCGAGGAAACAAGCCGGTGTCGGGGTTGCAGAAAGTCAAGCGTGCCGAAAGACGAGCCGAAGTCAGGAAGCCAGAAAGCAGCGTGGTCAAAACAGTCCGAGGTCACAATAGCCAAGAGATAACAAAGGTCCGGTCTGAGGTCAAGGTAGTAAGGTAACAAGATGTCTGGAGCTAGAGTGACAGCAATCACACCAAGGGCTCATGCAATAAACTCTAGCAACAAACTCAAGCCTCTCTCCCACTTAAATCAGGGAAGCTCTCCCTCGAGCCACCTGAGGCTGGTTTGCCGATTGTCTTTCTGCAATCCTCCTGGATCTGCGCCTGCAAGCACTCTCAGCCCTTCTCTCTTGATAAGAAGGCGCTTGCAGGCACGCCTCGTCTCCCGAATCACTACTAGGCTGGGGCACCATAGAAGGCCTTTCCTCAGCACTAGTACCTGGTTGGACCTCCTGCTCTGGGGCTGGGGAAGCACAGCTGGGACCTGGCAGAACAGAACTAACACCTGGCATAGCCTAAATCAGCCCTTGCTCTGGAGGAGGCTCATCCTCCTCCTCATCCTCCGAGAGCTCATCTTGGCTGGCCATGACAGGTTAGTCCATCCTCAAAGCACACAGTTCACCAGCTCGGCGGGCTGACGTTATAGCTACCAGGCAGGCCGTCTTCCAAGTCAGGAGTCTCAGATCCGTGGTAGCTAAGGGTTCAAAGGGCTTGGACACCAACTGTGCCAGGACGGTATCTAGACTCCACTGTGGTGTAGGGTCTAGAATCGGTGGGTGCAAATTGTTGAATCCCCTAAGGAACCTCTTTACGAGAGGATCCCCAAAGAGAGAGGGCTTGTCGTGAAACAGGTAGTGAG
>NW_024819477.1:1662-1933 GCF_019175285.1 Sceloporus undulatus | reverse complement strand
AAAAAATAAATTATTTAAGCAATGAATTATTTAATTAATAACATTAATTCATAAATTTATTAAATTTATTTTATAAATTTATTGAAATTTATTCATTTACTTATTAATTAATACATTTATTAAATTATTATTATTAAATAAAATAAAAACATATAAATGATTTAATTAAATAATTTATTTCATTAATTATTTTATTCAATTGATAAATAATTATTTAAATAAATTGTTTAATTAATAAATGGAATTAATAAATTTAATAAAATGAAATATC
>NW_024819477.1:0-1562 GCF_019175285.1 Sceloporus undulatus | reverse complement strand
CCAGGTTTGAATTATGCCCCGACGCAGAGTCTCCCGTCGCCGTACGCCGCCAGGACACGGAAGACGACGATGCCACCGCGACGGGGGTATCGGAGACTGAAAGAGACTCGGGGACACTCAAACTCGGGTCTCACGGCCTCTGCGGACGGCTTCGAAGGCGTCATGTCTGCCGCGGCTCGCGACGGCGAGACCGCCACCGAAGATGGCATCACGATGCATTCGCATCTCCAGATCGCGCCGTCGGACGCGGCGGAAGTCGTGGAGGACAGATGGAGTTGGATGGTGATGGAGAAGATGAAGGAGGAGACGGAGGAGAAGCTAGGGTCTTCCTCCACCAAGGAAGGTGGTCAAGCATCCAGTACTGCGTCCACCATACTGACCGCTACAACCACCACCGCCGTGGTCAATGCCGCCAAGCAAAGTCCGAGTAAGGCCTGTAATTAAAGCTAATTGGGGAAATCCGCTCCAGGTTCTACTCTGAACATTGAGTTAATTAATGAACCTATTGATCGTATCTGCCCTGGGTTCTACTCCAAACATTAAGTTAATTAATGAACCTATTAAGCAAATCCGTTCCAGGTTCTACTCCGAACATTAAATTAATTAATGAACCTATTAAGCAAATCTGCTCCGGGTTCTGCTCCAAACATTAAGTTAATTAATGAACGTATTGATCAAATCCATTCCGAATTCTACTCCGAACAATAAGTTAATTAATGAACCTATCAAGTGAATCCGTTCTGGGTTCTACTCCGAACATTAAATTAATTAATGAACATATTAGGCAAATCCGCTGCAGGTTCTACTCTGAAGATTAAATTAATGAATGAACCTGTTAAGCAAATCCGCTCCGCATTCTGTTCCGACCGTTAATGGTGAACTGGAGTGAATCCGTTCTGGGTTCTGCTCCAAACATTAAAGGATTTAATGAACCTATACAGCAAATCCGCTCTGGGTTCTACTCCGAACATTAAATTTTCCGATTAATATCTTTATTATCAATATATATAAAACAAACAAATCAATATGATTGAAATATTACATCAATTCCATATCACTACATTATCTTACTTGACATTATAGTTGTATACAACTTAAGTCTAGATCCTATCAATCCAGTATTATCCAGTTCATCATCTTTATCTGTTACCGATCTTAAGTACAGAAATATAATTAATGAGCCTAAATACATCCTTGCTGATCCTCACTGTTTGAATCATTTTGTCAATCACTATTAAACTCTTATTATGTTATAACTCTTCGTTGCATAACGCTCCTATATTAATTTATACATTCTCCTTAGATCAACATGTGCTATATATTACAAATGTATTGATGTACCAACATAATCTTCTGTTTCAAACATTCTTTCCCTTGTTCTATACATCCATCATTTATTTCTAACATAATGCACTACAATCTTACATTCCACTTCTTATTCACATATTGTTCAAAAGGTGTCCAAATGTTACTTTCATAATCCTCGTCCTTCAGTACAGTAGTTCAGTTAGCTTGTCCATTTCTTGGATTTCCAATACCTTTTGTATCCATTCATCTATATT
>NW_024819476.1:0-1933 GCF_019175285.1 Sceloporus undulatus | reverse complement strand
GGCCCTCCTTCTCCACAGATTTTTTTATCCACATATTCAAGCATCTGCGGCTTGAAAATATTTCAAAAAAGTATAAATTCCAAATAGCAAAGCTTGATTTTCCATTTTTTATAAGGGGCACCATTTTACTATGACAGTGTATTTAATGGGACTTGAACATGTGGGAAATAGAACATTTTGTATACTGTAATCAACAAAAAACTTCCTGCTTTGCCACAAACTGCACTTTTGACTTCTTCCCTAACATTTTGACACTGCGTTAAATGTTATGGTTTAATGCTATGGCATCCTGGATTTGCTGTTTGTTGTGGCACCAGAGCTCTCTGACAAATATCTCACAAAACATCTACAGCACTGAGCCATGGCAGTTAAAGCTGTGTCAAAAAGCTGCAGATGAAGCCATTAAATCCAAGACCTGAGACTAGGACTTGCACATCATTAAGTGACACATCTGAAACCTACTAACAAACCAGACAATACAGGACAGACAATTCTAGAACTATACAGAGAAGAAAGGAAAAACCAATAAATTGTGCCTGAAGATTGTACAAAGCTTAAAGAAATGTATAAAGGAAAACACCATTTCCCTTCCTTTGCAAAAACAGGCTTCATGTGTTTCTGGTGGACTTTGCCTGTGAGTCTCTGCACACAGCAGGAAAGATTTTCCTAAAATGTAAAGGCTGTCAAGGGGGCTGAGTGAAGGACATGAAATCCAAACCGTACAACTTGCTAAGAGGCTGGGTGTACAATCCTCCCATCCGCAAAAGAACAACAATCCCCTAAAATCATTCATTCTTACAACCTATAATGCAATGGATCCCAAACTTTGGTCCTTCAGGTTTTTAAACTTCAACTCCCAAATGCCCCAGTCAGCTTGGCCAACCAGCAGGAACCGAGGGAGCTGATGACAAGAACATGTGGAGGACCAAAGCTTGGGAACCACTAGAATAATGCAATCCTGTATTTAACCAATTTCTTACTCAATGTATGAAAACTTCCTCCCTCAGCTCCTGTAGCTCCACACAAGGCCAGAAAGAAACCCAATGCCCTCCCCTCCAAGCCCAGCCCAGACCCACAGAAGCTGCCACTGCCACTCTCTCTGGGCCGCATGGAAGAGGAGAATCACCCTTCTCAGTCCAAAAACTAAGCCGGTCACTGCTAGTTTTCTTTTTACTAGCAGGAAGAGCAGCTCCTCTGGAAGTCCCTAGTCACACACAAGCAAAAAGGAAACTGGTAAGGACAACAACTGAAAGCCAGTAATCTTTGAGGTTTTTATTGACACTGGCCTAAATCCAATAGTTAAGTTTTACCTAAGCAGACCAACTGAATTGATAGGAATTTGTTAAGTCAACAGTTATGTAAACTGAACTGATTCAATGGGTTTATTCTAGTTGTGACTAACAGTGGAATTTAGAATACAGTAAACTTAATGGTGGGTCCCCCCCCATAACTTTTCATTAACCATTTAAAGGAAGGGTCAAAATCATTTACAGGCACACAAAATAAATCTCTCTCTCCTGACTCAAAAATGTTTGAGTTGGCCGAACAAAAGTATTGTGGTGAGATATATTTATTTATTTATTTATTAGCCATTTATTTTGGCCAACCTTTGCTTTTTGCATGACAGAGAATCACACACTTCTACCGGGCAAAAATCTTTCCATCAACGGGCTTCTTATTCTATGCAAAGTCATTACGTTTTGGAATGAAAGTTTACCTTTTATCAGATAACAAAACAAGGTGCACAATTTGTTGATCCTTTACTAATGCTACCTACAGTATTTTCAAAGCCAACAATGGCTCCTTTTCATCCTGGAGAGAAGTGACCAGTGGGGTCCCAGAGGGCTCTGTCCTGGGCCCAGGGCTATTCAACATCTTTATCAATGACCTGGATGACAGAATTGGGAGCATACTTATCAAATTTGCAGATGAC
>NW_024819475.1:0-1933 GCF_019175285.1 Sceloporus undulatus | reverse complement strand
AGGGCCCCCCGAAGAAGGAGGAGGAGGAGGAGGAGGAGGAGGAGGAGAGCCAGGGGCCCCAGACAAGGACCCCTCCGCCTCCATCCCTCACGCCCACAGACCCCCTCAGTGCTAGCTGGGCATCGGGGAACGCAGCGTCTAAGGCCGGTCCCTTCTCCTTCTTCCTTCCCTTCCCTTTCCTTTCACTAGAGGCTCTCTGGAGCTTCTCTCCCCAGGGCGGCCATGCAACCGGCCCCGTCGAGCCCTGCTTCTCCTCCTTGGCGCTCCTCTTTGCTCTCCCTTCCTTCCTTCCTACCTTCCTACCTTCCTTCCTCTTTTCCTGGCTTGCTTGCTTATTCCTTCCTTGCTCCTTTCCTTCCTCCCTTTCACCCTTCCTTCCCTCCTTCCTTGCTCCTTTCGTTGCTTGCTTCCTTCCTTTCACCCTTCCTCCCTTCCCTCCTTCTTTCCTTCCTTCCTCTTTTCCTTGCTTGCTTGCTTATTCCTTCCTTGCTCTTTTCCTTCCTCCCTTTTACCCTTCCTTCCTTCCCTCCTTCCTTGCTCCTTTCGTTGCTTGCTTGCTTCTTTCCTTTCACCCTTCCTCCCTTCCCTCCTTCTTTCCTTCCTTTCTCCTTTCCTTGCTTGCTTCCTTCTTTCCTTTCACCCTTCCTTCCTTCCTTCCTTCCTTCCTTCCTTCCTTCCTTCCTTCCTTCCTTCCTTCCTTCCCTCTTTCTTTCTTTCCTTCCTTGCTTCCTTCCTTCCTCACCAGCCTCCGCCCTCCTCCGCTCGCCCGGCCATCGCTTCTTCTCTTTCTCTTCTTCCTTCTCCTCCTCTTCCTCCCGTCGTCTAAGAAGAAGGAAGGCAGCCAGGCAGGGAGGCAGGCAGACCGTGGGGCTCGGCGTCGGGGGCTCCCTGCCTTCCTTCCTCCTCAGGCTCTCCTCGGGGCTCCTTCCAGCAGGTCTCCCGTTCCTTCGGTGCCTCGGCCGCCCCGGCGCCTCTCCATCATCATCGCCGCCTGCCTTCCTTCTCAGCGCCCTCGGAGCTGGGCTGCCCACCGTCGTGTCCTCCTGCTCCGCTTTGCTCGTGGGCGATTCACATCCCCGGTTGGGAGGCGCCCGGGATGCTGCTCCTTGGCTGGGCTGGGGCTGGGCAGCCGGCCGTCCTCGCCTCCTCTTCCTCCTTGTCCTGCTGCTGCCTTGTCCTGGTCTTGGGAAGGAGGAAGGGCACCCAGGGCCAGTCCTCCGCTGCCACCCTCCCCGTGTGCCCCCTCAGGAGCAGCAGCAGAGGCAGCAGAGGTCCTGCCCAGCCATTACTCCAAGGAGGAGGAGGAGGAAGAGGAAGAGGAGGAGGAGGAGGTAGGGACAAGTTTCCCTCCCTCCCTCCCTCCCTCCCTCTTTCTTTCTTTCTTTCTTTCTTTCTTTCCTCACTTCTCCTTTCTCTCTTCTTCCCCTCCCTTCCTCGTTCCCTTCTTCCCTCCTTCTCTCCCTCTCCCTCTCCCTCTCCCTCTCCCTCTCCCTCCCCCTTCCTTCCTTCCTTCCTCTCCGCCCCGTCGACCTCCGAGGCCTCTGCAACCAGTCCCTTCCTCCTCTTCCTCCTCTTCCCCGTGGGCTGCCTGGCGCTTTGGGAACCCTGGGCGCGGAGAGGAGTTGGCAGCGGGCTCTTACTTTTCCCTTCCCCTCCTCATCCTCACCCTCATCCTCTCTCTCTTTCCCTCCCTCTTCTCTCCCTTCCCTCCTTCCCTGCCAATTGTGACGCACAGCGAAGCTCGGCTCCCCAAGTGGCTCCGGGGCCAGCTGCGTCTCTTTTTGCTCCTTTCGCCCCGGGAGGAAGCGTCGCCAATCGCCGAGGAGCAGAGCCACAGCCAGGCGCCCTCAGCCTCCCCTTCTCTCTCTCTCACACACAGCAGTGGTGTGATGCGGCAGCTAACAAAGCCAATGCGATCCTTGGTTGCATTCAG
>NW_024819474.1:0-1933 GCF_019175285.1 Sceloporus undulatus | reverse complement strand
GAGTGTGGTCCCTGAAATGTTTGATAGTGTTGGCTCTCTCCCTTGACCTCTGATGTGGGAAGAGTGGACTTTGGATGTCTACAAGCCTGTTTATTGCCATGCTTCCATCCTGTGGAATCCTAACATTTGTAGCGGAGGGAGCATTTCTTAGACTACTCTGCCAGAGAGCTATAGTGCCTCACCAAACTACAAATATGAAGATTCCACGGGATTTAACCATGGCAGATAAAGCACTATACATGTATGATGTGAATGGGCCCCAGATTTCTGCTATGGCCCCTATATCTTTGTTCTTTTTTGTGAAACCAAGCAGCCCAATTGCCCAGTTTTTGCTGGAAGACTGCTGCCTTAAACGCTCACATGTGGTATCCCTCTCCAAGTGTCTCTTTCCACTATTTTGATTAGGAAGTAACCCAATAGGAAAGGGTTGAGCACCACTGATTCTGTTAAACAGGTGGACCTCTGTGGCTTCTTTTCATTAAAATGAAGATGAACTGTCAAGAGCTCTAACCACTGATCTCAATTCAACATAGAGTTTTGTTTCTTAGAACTTTGTTGAGGATGGGTTCCTCCTTGGCTTATGCTTGTGATGGATTATTTCCCCATGTATTTCCGCACCGAAACACAAAGGCCTCCTGGAGTCTGATCCCTGAGCAGCTGAAGGCAGATGAAGGTGTGGTGGAGGCCAGTTAATCCTCATGGAGAACCAACACCTTTCTGCTCTGTTTATTCAAAAGCCCATTTTATTTGTGTCCATTTCATGACTGATTCTCCCACCCTTACTCTTTTCTTTCCCTTCCAGTATTTTGTTGAGCCTGCCTTATGTAAACTGCCTGCAGGTTGGGCACACCCTTAAAGGAACAGTTTCATTAAAAACCAACGTGACCTTATGTATTCACAGGGGATTTTCAAGGTCAATTGTACCAGCAGTTTCATCCCTTCCCTGCCACCACCACCCCATCATTGGCCCAAATCTGAAAGAGGAAAAGGGGCATGTTTTTACTAGGCTAGGTGGGGAACGTAGGCTGCAAACCCAATACTCATGAGGGGGGAAATGAATTGACTATGCAGTTTTATTTCTCTGTATCACTGTATTTACTTGGAGCATACAGTTTTTGCAGGCTTTGCCAGGGGCAGTTAGGAGCTATGTTAGAACAGATTAGTAGCTTTCTGTTGTTTGAGCTGATGTTGCCACCTGTCAAAAAAAGAACATGTATTCTGAAAGGCAGCAAGAGGTATGTATGACAGAATCTGTCTCAGGAACTGCAAGTCCCAGAGCCCCTTAATTCCTCCTCCTCCTCCTCCTCCTCCTCCTCCTCCTCCTCCTCCTCATTATTATTATTATTATTATTATTGTTTATTTATAGCAATAGCAATAGCAAGTATATTTCTATACCACTTATCAGTGCAAGGAGGAGAAGGAAATGGCAGTGGGGTGGGGAAGGGAACTACGTCCAGTGTTTCTTCTCCTGGCTCCTTCCTTCTGGCTTTTCCAGTCCATGGCAGGAGAGAAGAAGAAGGTGTGACAGTAGATTGGAAGGAGGAGGGAAGCACCAAGCATGACTATCAAGATCAGCAGTACTCAACCTGTGGGTTGCAATGCTTTTGGGGGTCAAACGACCCTGTCACAGGGGTCGCCTAAGGCCATTGGAAAACATATATTTCCAATGATCTTAGGAACTGAGACACCGCTCCTCTATGGTTGGAAGTCACTACAAAATGAGGAACTGTATTAAAGGGTCACAGCTTTAGGAAGTTTGAGAACCACTCATCAAGATACTAAGGCCTGTTACAGACTGCCAAAATAAAGCTGCTTCGGGCCTCTTTGGAGGTATGCTGTTTAAATGATGCATGCATCCTAAGAATCCGGAAGCTGCACCAAAGCTGCACTCCAGTGCTTAGGAATGGAGTGTGGCTTTGGCGTGACCTCTGG
>NW_024819473.1:0-1933 GCF_019175285.1 Sceloporus undulatus | reverse complement strand
CAGCAAGGTCCATTGGACTAAGCTGAGGCATGTGATGGGAAGCGGAGTCAGTATATAAGGACAGTGCCCCCCCCCCATCCTGCCTCTTTTCCATGAAGCAGGGAAGCAGAGCTGGCATCAGGATCTTCTCTGGCTAAATTTGTGTGTTGTTTGTTAAAAAGGGTTTTTTACATTTGGGGTCTTGGTTTCCCAAGCAAAGGTCTCAAGTTCTTCCTGGGCCTTGCTTCCTCCTCCTTCCCTGCCTTGAGTTCTCTCTGGGCTTTGCCTTTTCCCTGCTGGGCTGTGAGCTCTCTCTGGGCCTTGCTTCCTACTCCTGCCCTGCCACAAAAATAAAATGAAATAAAATAAAAAATAATAATAATAAAAAAGAGCAGGGTCAGCCATGGTTAGCCCTCGGATGGAAAACCACCAATCAATCTCCGGTGCTGCAGGTTCTATTTCAAAGGAAGGGACTGGCAAAAACTACCTCTGAGGATTCCCTGCCTAAGAAAAATCTGTGAAATTAAAATTCCTGTTCCCTGGGCCTGGAGCTCTCTCTGGGCTTGTCTTTTTCTTACCTGGAGTTCTCCCTGGGCTTGCTTCCTCTCCTCCTGGGGCCTTGCCATTTCCCTGGGCCTTCTGCTGCTGCCTGGTGCCAGCTTGTCCATGGCAGCCATTTTGTCCGTGCTCACTCCGGAGGCCATTTTGTTAATCAAACTCTCCAGCAGCCATTTTGTGTGACACTCTCTCAGCTGTGAATCAAACCACATCAGTAGTTCCACACATTTGTTATACACAAGTATGGATGGTCATTTTGTTCCACAAGCTTTGTTGGTCATTTTAGGAACACTCTTTCAGCCTCAAGTTAAATAATGTGTGTTTATGTATATATATGTATGTGTGTATTATACACACACACACACACACACAAGCACATTAGTTATATGATAGTTATATAATTCAGCACTTAGAATAAATTAGTATATACTGGACTATAAGCTGACTTCATATATAAACTGAAGGCAAGTTTTTGGGGCCAGAATTATGGATTTTGATAAAACCTGTACATGAGTCCATGATAAAACTTAGGGACATTTAATGAAGGATTTAAAGGAAAGGGTAACAATGCCAAAGGACTTACAAAATTCCAGCTGGCATAACTATTTGTTCTCATACTAGAGGCTGGATGAATGAGGGAGTACAAGAGGGCAGTAGCGTTTCCAGGACAGATTAAGCTCTTGCTTTTTACCATATATGTGCAGGTGTTCGGGAAACATTCCCAATATGTTCATTTGAAAGGAGTGTTCTTGAGTGAAGACAGAGAAACCAAAATGTCCATAGGCAATACGCACTTTATTTTGGCCAAGACGACAGCACACCAGCAGATGGTGATAAAATTGCTGCCGCACCCAATAGCCATTTGCCAAAAGTTTTTATAGTAAAACACAGTTCATTGTTTACATAGCATTAGCCTACTATTTAGTACACACATGATTATACCACAGGCAGTTAATTGGCTATTGTCTAAACAACAAATAATTGGTTGCGTTCACTGTCCACGCAAAGGTCACGCATTTTCTTATTGGCTCTACATTTGCTATTACATTTGCTATTACATTTGCTAGCAGTCTCGAATGCAAAGAGATACTAGCTAGGATGATCCTGTTCCCTTCAAGGCCACAGCAAAGGGAGAGCATTGTATTCTCAAAGCTCTGGCGAAGGGAGGGGTGTCCTGATTCTTTTGCAAAGCCATGTACCGAAGCAGAAAGCAAGAAAGCACAAGTTCAGCCATATTTATGTCCCTCTCACAGGTAGAGATCTTCTGGCATCTTTGAGAGTCTCGGAGGTGCTGCAGGATCTCTCTGTGTACTAATTCTACAGACGAATATGACTATATCTTTGAATTCTACCAACATATATATTTATATGAGTTAAAATACAGTACTTACATTGA
>NW_024819472.1:0-1933 GCF_019175285.1 Sceloporus undulatus | reverse complement strand
AGCCTTACAAGACTCAGGAGATTGATGAAAGCTTTCCCATAAATCTGTGCCTTTTTTTTAAAAAAGAGAGCACATTTTCCTCAGCCTAACAGGCCTTGAGAAATCAGCACCGATTGTCCACATTTCTAGAAGTTACAGAATAAGCAGCCTGAATATCCTAGTTATGTTCAGACTGAGCTGATCAATACAATTAAGTTAAATTAAAATTAATAATAATAATTAATAATTTGTTTTACAGTGCTCCCTCGGGTTACGAAATTAATTCGTTCCGCAGCCGCTTTCGTAACCCGAAAAGCCTTCGCAAGCCGAAAACCCATAGGCGCTAATGGGGAAAAGCCGCGTTTCGTGCGAAAAAGCGCCGAAAAGCACCAAAAAATTTTTTCGTAACCCAAAAAAACATTCGTAACCCGGAACAGTTATTTCCTATGGGATTTTTTCGTATCCCGGAAATTTCATAACCTGGGTATTTCGTATCCCGGGGTACCACTGTATTTATATACCGCTATTCCAAAGATCATAGCGGTGAACAGCAAGTAAGCTAATTTGCCCCCAACAGTCTGGGTACTCATTTTAGCGACCTCGGAAGGATGCAAGCCTGAGTTGAGCTTGGGCCCTTTTGCTGGTCTTGAACTCGCAACCTTGTGGTTTTGAGTGAATGGCTGCAGTACAGGCATTTACCCACTGCGCCATCAGGGCATTTTCTCCCCACTCCCCACTCCAACTATGGTATGAGAGTGAGATAAACACCATGCCATCTAAGGACTTTACCACAAGGGAGAAATTGGGAGTTTAAATGGTGATTATCCTGTGAAAATTGCACAATTATGATTAAGATCATGATTAAGATTTTCACACACAGCACAAGTAAAGAGTCAGTATCCCAGGAATAACCAGGGAATAACCAGGAAACAAACAGCAACAAATCATTTGTTGCTATTTATTGCCTGGTTATTCCTGGAATAATGGCACTTTGATTGCGATGTCCTGTGAAAACTTTTATTGTGAATACACAATTTTCACAGGATATTCCCAGGATAATGGCACTTGAATCATGACATTATGTGAAAATCTTAATCACAAATGCACAAGCTTTATGGGATAATCACCGTTTAAACTTCCAGTTTTCCCCATGTGATAAAGTCCAAAGTCAAGACTATGTTCTTTTATGTAACTCCATTTCCCAAATGTGTCTTTCATCCTTTAAGAAAAGAAAAAAACATGTTTGGGAAAAGCAAGGACGAGACCATCTCTCCAGGTGCTTCTATAAACTACTGAAGTTCATAAATGTTAAATGTAAAGCTGTACTTCAGAATCATCCAGCACACTAATGGTAGAAACCTAGGTTGCATTACTTTAGACCAGTGAGGACACCATATTTTTAAACACACTACTATGTGCACAATTCTAAACCAGTATGTCAAGAGGAAAGATTGAGCAGAAGCCTCAATGCTAGTTTTCAATACACAGAAAATGTTGGTTTTCAATACATAGGGAATTTTTAAATCAGGAAATATAATTAAACATAAGATTCAATAACCATTAATCTGAAATGGTACATCCAATTATACCACTTTATTCTATGCAATATACTTAATGACTAAGACTATGACTAAGTAACTATGAAATAGTTGCACAAATAAAACAAAAACGCAAAGGATGGGTTGTTGTGAAATTGTAGGAAAGATGTTTTGTTTAACTGGCCTGATTTTGAGACTAACTTTCCAAATTTTGCCAAAACACATTTGTGAAACACTCTGGCCCCATACAGACAGGCCAAAATAAAGCTGCTTCGGGTCACTTTGGAGGTATGCTGTTTAAATGATGCATGCATCCTAAGAGTCTGGAAGTCATGCCAAAGCCACGCTCCAATCCTAAGGACTGGAGCATGGCTTTGTTGTGGCTTCTGGACTCTTAGGACGCATGCATCATTTAA
>NW_024819471.1:0-1933 GCF_019175285.1 Sceloporus undulatus | reverse complement strand
GGGAGCTTGTTCCACTGTCAAACAGCCCTTACTGTCAGGAAGTTCCTCCTAATGTTGAGGTGGAATCTCTTTTCCTGTAGCTTGCATCCATTGTTCCGGGTCCTGATCTCTGGAGCAGTAGAAAACAAGCTTGTTCCCTCCTCAATATGACACCCCTTCAAATATTTAACCAGGGATATCATATCACCTCTTAATCTTCTTTTCTCCAGGCTAAACATCCCCAGCTCCCTAAGTTGTTCCTCATAGGACATGGTTTCCAGACCCTTCACCATTTTAGTCACCCTCCTTTGGATACGCTCCAGTTTCTCAATGTTCTTTTTGAATTGTGGTGCCCAGAACTGGACACAACATTCCAGGTGGAGCCTGACCAAAGCAGAATACAGTGGCACTATTACTTCTCTTGATCTAGACACTACTCTTTTATTGATGAAGCATAAAATTGCATTGGCCTTTTTGCCTGCCGCATCACACTGTTGACTCATGTTCAACCTGTGGTCTACTTGGACTCCTTGATCCCTTTCACATGTAGTTTCATTCAGCCAGGTGTCCCCCATCGTGTATCTGTGCATTTTTTCTGCCCTAAGTGCAGTACCTTACATTTCTCCGTGTTGAATTTCATTTTGTGAGCTCTGGCCCAGCTTTCAAGTCTATTTAGGTCATTTTGAATTTTGATCCTGTCCTCTGGAGTATTAGCTATTCTTCCTAATTTGGTGTCATCTGCAAATTTGATAAGTATGCTCCCAATTTTGTCCTCCAAGTCATTGATAAAGATGTTGAATAACACTGGCCCCAGGAAAGAGCCCTGTGAGACCCCACTGGTCACTCCTCTCCAGGATGAAAAGGAGCCATTGTTGAGCACCCTTTGGGTTCAGCCGGTCAAGCAGTTACAAATCCATGTAACAGTTACCTTGTCTATCGCACATTTTACAAGCTTGTTTGCAAGAATGTCATGGGAAACCTTGTCAAAGGCCTTACTGAAATCAAGATATACTATATCCACAGCATTCCCTTCATCTAACAAGCTGGTAATTTTATCAAAGAAACAGATTAGATTTGTCTGGCATGACTTCTTTCTCTGAAACCCATGTTGACTTTTTGTGATTATGGCATTGCCTTCTAGATGTTCATAGACTCTCTGTTTAATTATCTGCTCCAGATTCTTTCCTGGTATTGATGTCAGACTAACTGGACGCTAATTGTTGGGATCCTCTTTTTTCCCCTTTTTGAAGATGGGAACAACATTTGCCCTCCTCCAGTCTGCTGGGACTTCTGTTCTCCAGGAGTTTTCAAAGATAATTGCCAATGGCTCCAATATAACATTTACCAGTTCTTTTAATACCCTTGGATGTAGTTCATCTGGTCCCAGAGACTTAAATTCATTTAGATTAACAAGGTGTTCCTCTACTACAGTGGTGCCTCGGGATACGAAATGATCGCGTTACGAAATTTCCGGGATACGAAAAAGTCGGATTGGCAAAAACTGTTTCGGGTTACGAAATATTTTTCGGGTTACGAAATTCATTTCGGCGCGAAATTCAAATGCTGCTATAGGCTTTCCAATGCTAACGGAGTATTTCGGGTTACGAAATTTTCGGGTTACGAAAGGAATGGCGGAACGAATTAATTTCGTATCCCGAGGCACCACTGTATCTCTTTACTTATTCTGTGCTGAAATTCCCCTATTCTGTCCTCTGTTCCATTATTCTCAGGTTGAGGACCCTTTGCCTTTTCTGAGAAGACTGAGGCAAAGAAGGTGTTGAATAATTCTGCCTTTTCTCTGTCTTCTGTTAGCATTTTGCCATCTTCTCCACGCAGTGGCCCTACCGTTTCCTTCTTCTTCCTTTTGCTGCGGACATATCCAAAAAAGCCCTTTTTATTGTTCTTAACCTCTCAGGCTTGCTAGAGAGGTTAAGAACAATAAAAAGGGCTTTTT
>NW_024819470.1:0-1933 GCF_019175285.1 Sceloporus undulatus | reverse complement strand
AGGACCGCTGGGTGGAAGGTTTTCTTGCAGCCAGGATCACCGTCCTTACTGCCTCCGGCAGGGCAGTCAAGGCTGTATCCTCCAGGCTACCAGCGGCAGGCTCTCGATGTCTGGGTGGAGAATCCGTCCGTCCTGGATCGACAGCAGGTCCGGGCAGGGATCGAGGCGGAGAAAGCATCTCCTGGAGAGGTGGAGGAGGGATGCAAGCCAAGGCTGTCTTGGCCACCACGGGGTGATCAGGATCGCATGTGAGCGGTCCGTTATCATCTTGGACACCACCCTGATGATGAGCGGGAACGGAGGGAAGGCATAGAGGAGCTCCCCCGTCCAGATGAAAGCGAACGCGTCTCCGAGGGATCCGTCCATTCGCTTCCTGGAGCAGAACTGGGGACAGTGGCTGTTCATCTGGTCGCGAAGAGGTCGATCCGGGGGGTTCCCCACCGGTCGAAGAGGTCGCTGACCGTCTTGGGATGGAGCCTCCACTCGTGGCACACCGACAGAGATCTGCTGAGGCGGTCTGCCAGCTCGTTGTCCTCTCCGGGAAGGTGAATCGCCTGGAGGAGGACGCGTCTCTGGATGCACCAGTCCCAGATGCGGAGCGCAAGGTCGAGCAGGGTCCTGGATCTGGTGCCTCCTTGTTTGTTGATGTAATACATCACGGTGGTGTTGTCCGTCCTCAGGAGGACCACCTTGTCTGTGACGGCGAACTCGAATGATCTCAATGCCTTTTCGACTGCCAGCATCTCCAGGGCGTTGATATGGAGGAGCTTGTCTTGGGTGGACCATCTGTCCTTGACAACTAGGTCGAGCAGGTGGGCACCCCATCCCTCCAGGGATGCATCGGTTGTCAGAGTCAGTTGCGACTGGGGCTGTTGAAAAGGCATCCCGGTGCAGACGTTGCGGCGGTCCAACCACCATCTCAGGGAGGCGGCTACCATTCTCAGTACCATGAGCCACTTGGACGGGGGGTCCTCTATTGGAGAGAAGACTGAGAGGAACCAGGACTGTAGAGGTCGAAGGCAAAGTCTTGCCCAAGGGGTGACGAATGTCGTCGATGCCATGTGGCCTAGTGCGACTTGGACGTCTCTGGCCCTCACCCTTCTGTGGGAGATGCAAGGCCTGAGCGACGCTGTCAAGGCCTGAAAACGTTCTGGAGGGAGAAAGGCGGAGCAATTCTCGGAGTCGAGGATGGCCCCGATGAACTTGACCTGTCTGGTCGGTACGAAGTGGGACTTTTCTCTGTTGACGACCAGCCCGAGGGAGTCCAAGAGGTGCAAGGCGAATGAGACTGCCTCCTGCAGTTCGTGGTGGGATTCGGCTGCGAACAGCCAGTCGTCCAGGTAAGGGAAGACCATGAAGCCCTTTTGATGAAGGTATGCCACCACCGGTGCCATGCACTTTGTGAAGACCCTTGGGGCCGTGGCCAAGCCGAAGGAGAGAACGTTGTAGTGGTACGAGGTGGAGCCGACGGCGAAGGCGAGGAATCTCCAGTGGGACTCCCGGATCCCGATATGGAAGTAAGCGTCCTTCAGGTCGACGGTCGCGAACCACAGGCCCTGGCAGAGCAGAGGCAGAATGGAAGCCAAAGTTACCATCCAAAAGCGATGGTAGTCAAGGAACAAGTTCAATTGTCTCAAGTCCAGGATGGGCCTGATGCCCCCATCCGCTTTCGGTACCGTGAAGTACCTGGAGAAGAAGGCCCTAGAACATAGGTCAGGCGGTAAAGGGGAGATTGCCCCTTTTTCAAGCAAGGTGCGCACTTCGTCGAGAAGGGTGTCCGAGGGGGGAGTGGACATGAAGGCTCCAGTTGGAGAGAGCTCTTGGAGCTCGAGGGCATAACCCCTACGGACGATGTTGAGAACCCACGAGTCCGATGTTATTGAGGCCCAGGTGTTAGCAAAGGGCCTCAAAATGTCCAAAAAGAAGAGGGGTG
>NW_024819469.1:0-1933 GCF_019175285.1 Sceloporus undulatus | reverse complement strand
TGGTCACACTGCCACCATACATGGAACATTGTTCCCACTTTTTCTCTGCATTTCCAGCAGTGGCCGTCCATGTTCTTTAACATTTTCGCTAGTCTTGATGGGGTCAAATACCATCTGTGAAATATCTTGTAATAATTTTCTTTCAGGGTATTCCCTTTTGTAATTTTTTGTGTATTTTTCCATGATTTCTGCCAAATTTCTAATGGTATTGTTTTTCCTATGTTCTTCATCCATTTTACCATACATTCTTTGACTGTTTCTTCTTCCTGGTCAATATCTAAGAGTAATTTATATATTTTTTGATAGCGCCTTTTTCTTTTTCCAGTATAATTTTATCAAATTCCGTTTTTTCCAATTCTATTCCTCTTTTTCTTACATCTTTAATAAATTCCATTTTTAATTGTGCATACTGTAACCAGTTAATTTTTTTCCCTTCCTGTATCAACACTTCTTTGTCTTTTAATTTCATCTTATCATTTGTTTTTAAAATACATTCTTCATATTTAATCCAGTTATAATTTGTGGGGTATTCCTCTTTGTGAAATGCCTCTTGCGTTGAGGTCTATTTGGGTAATTTTGTGTAGAAAAAGTCCTTGTATATATTCCAGATTTTTAATATGGGTTTTCTAATACAATGAGTGTTAAACTTTTTATCTCTTTGATCATAAGTCAGAAATGCATGCCAACCTGGTTTTAGATCCGATGCCTCAAGTTCTAATAATTTTTTATTTTCTAACAGGATCCATTCTTTAGCCCATAAAAGGGCACATGCATTGTAGAATAGTTCCAAATTTGGTAGTCCTAAACCACTCCTCTCTTTTTTTCCTTGCATGACCTTCATCTTTATTCTGGGTTTCCTCCCTCTCCAAATGTATTTAACTATTTCTTTGTTCCATTGTTTGAAAGGAGCTTTGTTCTCCATAATCGGTAATGTTTGGAAGAAATATAACATTTTTGGTAGAACGTTCATTTGAATTGAAGCTACTCTTCCCAACAGTGATAAATACTTATTGTTCCAATGATTTAAATCTAGTTTGATTTTGTTCCAAACAACTTCGTAATTGTTTTTATACAGGTCTTTATTATTGTTAGTAATTGTTATTCCTAAATATTTAATCTTATCTATAATTTTGAATCCGGTTTCTGCTTTTAATTTTATCATATCTAGAGGTCTTAAGTTTTTGGTTATTATTCCGCTTTTTTGTTTATTTACCTTAATTCCGGCTGCTTTACCAAATTCCTCTAATATTTTCTCTAACGATTTTATTCCTCTTATTGGATCGTCCAGAAAGATTACTATATCATCTGCGTATGCACGCATATAATATTGGTGATTTTTTGTTTTGGGTACCGAGATTTTTCCTTCCATTTTTATCTTTCTACTCAGGGATTCCATGATCATGATAAATAATAAAGGGGAAAGTGGACAACCCTGGTGGGTTCCTTTTGAGATTTTACACTTGTTTTTTTTTCCGTTGACGATTATTTGAGTTTCTTGGGTTTTATAGATTTTCTGAATTCCATTTAAGATTTTCCCTTTAATTCCACATTCCTCCATAAACGTTATTAAATAAACCCAGTTGATGTTATCAAACGCCTTTTCTAAATCTAGAAAGACTAGTCTCAGTTTTTTTTTCCTTATGAGTGTTATAATATTCAATTATATTCAAAACTGTATGGATGTTGTTCTTTAGATATCTTCCTGGAAGGAAACCTACTTGTTCTTGCAAAATCCATTCCCCCAAGAATTTTTTTAGTCTGTCTGCCAAAATAGATACATAAATTTTATAATCTACATTCAGTAGGGTGATTGGGTGATAGTTGGATATATTCTCAGAATTTTTTCCTTCTTTCGGTATTATAATCGCTAACGATTGTTTCCAAGTTTCCGGTATTTTTCCATTATCTATCTGTTTTATGGTTTTATGTAACC
>NW_024819468.1:0-1934 GCF_019175285.1 Sceloporus undulatus | reverse complement strand
GGAACACTTAATAATAGCTGCCCTGAAGATCGAAGTGCGCGGGGCGGGTTGTACGGAGAGAGGCGGTCCTCCAGGTACCCTGGGCCCAAGCCATTTCTCTTCTGTCATCTGGATCTCCATCCCTAGCCTCACGTGAAGGATAGAGAATGTCACCTATCTCTAAATGCTCTCTGCTTCATCCAAGTGTATCACCCACCGACAAAATTATTGTTGTTGTTTTTGTTGTTATTATTTTGCAGTGAATTTTTAATAATAATAATAATAATAATAATAATAATAATAATAATAATAATACATTTCTTTCACTGCAAAAATAACCAGTGTAGAGACTGCAGTTCTACTTGGAAGTAAATCCTGCCTCCACCTTGGCCCCACTTTGGAGGACGTCCTGTCCCCCACCCCCAAAGAGTCCTTTAGAAGCTTTACTAACCCCACTCTCTCTCTCTTTGCTCCCTCTTCTCTCTTTCTCTCTCCCCCCGATCTCCCCCCTCCTCGCCAGCATGTCTCCTGTCCACGTTAAAATGTGAATGCATTCATTCAGGGGGCAGCACCGGAAGCAAATGGGGCAAAAATGCAGCATGGCATCATGGGATATTTGCAACCCAGGGGTTTTGCAGTGGTGTTCAAGAGCACAAGCAAATTGGAATTCCACACCAGACTAATCCGCAGTGAGTTCAAACCGAGCATCAATGCGAATCCCATCAATACACTTATTTAGCGAACTCGCCAAAATGAGGAGCCAGTAAGGATTCAGTTCGGAAGCCCCGCAGAAGCACCACACAAACAGCTCCCATTGAAAGGAACCAGGTGTGAAAATACACAACGTTATAATGTCAATTCACATCGTTGGACCTGCACTCACCCCTGATCTTAGCTCCAATAACCTCAGTGTGATAAACGCCAATGTTAATCAGAGAAAACTCACTTGAGAAATGGGAAAAGGACTGGGAAATATTCCTTAAATATTGCCAGAAGAGATGGTCTATGTAATGTTCAAAACAAAAAGGAATTTACATAAAAAAAGGCAAAGAGATAATGAAAATAATAACTTTACATTTGCAATTATAGATTAAGAATTGTTTAGATAATATAAGTACTGAACTCATATAAAAGAAATGAAATTTTATGGTATGTAAGAAGTGAATTACAATATAATGTACAATGTGATTTACAAGCAGACAATAATTTTAAGTATAGCTGCCTAAAATAAGGGGTGACAAACATACACCTTTGCTCTATTTTTGTTCATGTCTATGTTTGTTTGTTTTTATTTTGTTTGCTGTTGCTATTGTGTGATGTGTAATTATTTTATGTTAATAAAAATTTTAAATTAAAAAAATAAAAAATAAAATAATACCTTTAAATTATAATATCATATGCACAGCCTAAATGAATTCACATGTACATAATTTCATGTGGTTAAAGTGAAAATTTGGTAAGATGTGATGCTTTTAAGGAAAAATTTAAAATAATAAAAAATATTCTTTAGTTTTATTTTTATTTTGCAAGAGTTAAAAACCTGGGTCCTCTCATTTGTCCTCCCACTGATCTCCACCCCACTCACCCCATCTCTTCCACTGATCTCCAACATTAAAGAAATGCAGGCAAATTCTGTAGTCCATTTCTGCCGAAAGGCCAATTTTTGTTGGAGCAGTGGTGTTGCCTCCCCCCGGTATGTCACCTACTGTAGCCCACACTCTCCACACCTCACTAGTGTCACCCCTGGTTGGGTTTCAACTCCCATCAGGCCTAACCAGTATAAGCAATGGTGAAGAATGCTGGGAGTCAACATATTGATGGTCATGCTTTGGCTGTTCCAAGGTACAAGCAGGTCCTTTGCATCTGAGGGCAGCTGGAAATCTGGGGCTCATTCACACAACAGAATTATAGAGCTATATTAATAATAATAATAATAATAATAATAATAATAATAA
>NW_024819467.1:0-1934 GCF_019175285.1 Sceloporus undulatus | reverse complement strand
GGGTCCTAGTCTCTGGAGCAGCAGAAAACAAGCTTGCTCCCTCTTCAATATAACACCCCTTCAAATATTTAAACAGGGCTATCATGTTACCCCTTGACTCTCTCTTCTCAAGGCTAAATTTTGCATGACATGGATGCTGTTTTGTTGTTGGGTGCCTCCAAAACATTTCAGGCTTCTGGCAATCCTAAAGCCAAACTATGATGAGGTTCTTTTGGCAGGTTTCTTCACAGGGGGTTTGCTATTTCCATCCTGTGAAGCTGAGAGAGTGTGACTTGCCCAAGGTCACCCAGTGAGTTTACATGGGTGATACAGGATTCGAACCCTGGTCTCCAGTGTCATACCAGTTCAACATTCAAACCATAATGCTATGCTGGCTCTCATATCTTCTGTTCAATTGTGTTTCAATGTTGTCGCCATCCGGTTCTTAGCTTTAGCTTGTTTCAGCCAGTTT
This sequence comes from Sceloporus undulatus, assembly GCF_019175285.1. Taxonomy (NCBI): domain Eukaryota; kingdom Metazoa; phylum Chordata; class Lepidosauria; order Squamata; family Phrynosomatidae; genus Sceloporus; species Sceloporus undulatus. The sequence continues at coordinate 1,483 of NW_024819467.1, read as the reverse complement.
GCAAGCTGCCTTGAAATCCACCTGGGATAGAAATTAATGAAATAAATAGAGCGATGACTGAAATTAACGAAGTAGAGATCCCTTCCAATGCTGTGCCCCTCTCCTCTCCTTCCCCGTCAGTGCCATGAACATCTTTAGCACAGCACGGGACATAATAAAGCTTTTGCTCCCCCGTGTTTGATTTCTGATTGTTTGAATTACTTATTCTGTTCCATGAATGCTGGATGCGCTCATGCTGGCAAATCGAGGGAAGGAAAACTGTGGGAAGAGAGAATTATTTAAATGCTTTGCACTGTGCAAAAACATGGCAGTGTTTCCATTCCAGCACTCGTGGCATCGCCTTGTAGTTGGGCGCTTGTTGATAAAAGACTTATCTCGGGTGACGATTCATCTATTTTTAATTGCATCTTCCCAAAGTGATTCAGCGCCTGCCAGTGGGAATTGGGGACTCGGCTGGGAGAGGTTCCTTTGAAAAGGGGGAGGTTGGAGTGGTTGTTTGGAGAGCGCCCTGGCAGTCTTGGCCCATGGCCCAGTCCTCCTGGCTATCTATTAAAAACAACTGCTTGAAGAACATGGATTCCAATTTACTCCTGAAACAGGGGTGGTTTCATGTCAGGGTTGGCATAATTTTCTCATCCTGACTCATTAGTTTGGGTGGATGCAAGGATCCTTTTCTCGCCTATTTGGACACGCTGATCACTTTATACAAGACAGAGATGGAGAACATTGTTCCTTCCAAAGCTTGGCCTGGCCTTCCCAAGCCTCTTTCAGTGGACCCTTGGTATCTGCTGTGATTTTGTTCCAGGGCCCCACTGTGGGTACCAAACTCCATGGATGCGCAAGTCACGTTATATACAATGGCCTAATAAAATACATATATACATACATCACTCTTTTCCCGAAACTGAGACCCAGAGCATACAAAAGCAATACATTAACATAGAATTAAATTATTACAATATTAAAATAATATTATTTGTATAAAATAATAGTACACACAGATTCCCAAACTTTGGTCTTCCCAGAAGCCTCAGTCAGCTTGGTGAACAGACAGGAATTATGGAAGCTGACGTCCAAAACATCTGGAAGACCAAAGTTTGGGAATACAAAATGGTGTCCCTTACATAAAATGGCAAAATCAAGGATTGCTTTATGTGTGTGTATATAATATTTTAAAATGATGGACGTTGAATCCGTGGATAAAGAATCTGTAGTATCCAAATATGGTTTGCAACCCATCATCCCTGGCCAACATGCCCTTTGGCTGAAATGATGGGAGTTGTAGTCCCAAACCTCCAGATAGCCTTAGGCTGGAAATGGCAGGCTTAGGCATTCAACAGGCAGAACAATCCAGGAGCCACTATCCTCCCAATTCAAACAGTTTGGGCAGAGAACAAAATAAAAGTGAGGGTCTCCCGGTTCCTCCACTTTGGGTGGTAAAATGGAGGACAGTACTCTCTGACTATGCTGTAGCATGGGATAT
>NW_024819466.1:0-1934 GCF_019175285.1 Sceloporus undulatus | reverse complement strand
GAGGACTCCGCTTGCCCATGGACCCTCTCTTTTCAACACTCTTCCAAGATACAGTGAGACCAGACCCTTCCCTGAGTCCTCCACCTACTAGGCCCCACTTCCTGCCCTCTGGCCCTAGCAGCGCCTTTCCCCCACAACCCTCTCCAGGACCCCTGAGCCAAACCCTCCCTTCTCTTCCAGCCTCGCTCACAGGGGAACCCACTTTTCCCTCGGGGAGACTTTGGCCTCATCCTCTCTTCCCATTGGTCTGAGATTTCCATGGCCCCACTCCAAACCCCTCCCACTACTCTCTCTGCTTTCAAGGACCATCCTCCCTCACTTTCCATAGGGTTCATTTCAGCTGCTGGGAGGGAAACAGCGCCGCCAACTGGATTTACAATACAAAAATGTACATTTTTTTCTTGCTCCTCCTCTCTCTCCTCCTGCCTATAGAAGGCGGGGCAGAGAATAATGGGAGGGGGCCACGGGCGGGGTTATGCAAATTTCAGACCAATGGGAAGAGAGGAAGACCTCAAAATCTCCCTGAGGGAAAAAGGGTCCCCCTGTGAGGCAAGGCTGGAAGGCAGGGAGGGTTTGGCACAGGGGTCCTGGATGGACGACAGCAGAACGGAGAGAGAGATCTAGTGGGTTATTCAGGGACCAGAAACAGTCTTACATAGATATTTGCAGATAGCCCTCCAGAGAATAGGATGCAAACTACAGGAAAAGAGGCTTCTTCCTCCCAGACTCAAGGCTGAGGCCCCGCCTCCCTCCCAGAGACAGCGACCCAATGAAAGGCAGGGAGAGGGTGGGAGGGGCCAAGAGCAGGACTATGTAAATTTGGCACCAATGGGGAGAGAGGCGAAAATGTAATTTCTTCAGCTGCTCTTGCAATTCCAGAGGCGTGGCCAGCAGGTGGCGCTGTTTCCTTGAGGCTGATGCTCCACCTCCTACTAGAGGCCATGGAACTGAGACCACCTGAAGCTAGTGGGTGTGGTCAAGGGCGGGATCATGCAAATCTTGGACCAATCGGATGTGAGAATAGCCCCAAAGCCTCTCCTGTTGCTGAAGAGTCCCCCTGGAGGCGAGGCTGTGAGGGTGGGGGGGGCGGCTGTGGGGGCTGTGGAGAGGGCTGTGGGCGAAGGGGGCTTCTGGGGCTGGCGAGGGAGTGGAGGTGGAGGCAGGCAGAGTGAGGGCTGGGGTTAGGGAAAGGTCTCACTCTGGCCTGGAAGGATGTCCCAAGGAGAGGGGCTCTGGGTGGCCAATGAGGCAAACATGCCCTTTTAGGATACCATTTACTGCAACAGAAATTAGAGGGAAGAAAATCTCTTGAAGATGCCCACTGGTTTTTGCCAATATTGCAACCATTTGCAATAGCTGCAAATTGTATATTAATGTTTTCAGCCTTTTTGCATCTTGTTGCAGCAAAGAAGGCAGCAGAGCAATGACCTTCTTCTCTGTTCTTTTGGAGGCCATCCAAGAGGGAGCCTTGGACAATGGACTTTGCAAGAGCTCTTCTCAAAGGAAAAGAGAAAGTGCCTCTGTGGATGATGGGTACAACAGTCGCTCTGCCATGCACAGGGTTTGCACCTCTTCCAAAGGCATGTCAATCGTTTCAAGCAATTCCTTTTGGGAAAGTATTCTCCAGTGATTCCCTATGGGAAACTGTTCTCCTATAGTAATAGTAATTATTATTATTATGCTTAATCACTTGAAATCCAAGTGGATTACAACAATAAAATGAGACACAGTTAAAAGCTCCAAAAACCACTATCCCTCTCCAGTATAAAAACATAGTAATATTAAAAAGAGATTAAACCAGAGAACATTAAAACAATAGTACAAAATAACAGTTAAAATCAATAGAGAATTAGTAGGAAATTAGTAAGAAAGAGGACTGGAAAAGTAGGGGGGGAGGAAGGTAAATAGAGGTGGAGCTAGTCTGGAAAGGCCTT
>NW_024819465.1:0-1934 GCF_019175285.1 Sceloporus undulatus | reverse complement strand
GTGAAACGTCAGGAAGAAACTTTTCTGGAACATGGCCACATAGCCCGAAAAACCCACAAAAAACTATGCAATATATCCATCTAAATGTCATGCAAAGATGGCAAAGATCACAGTGTTGAATTGTATTGTTACCATCATTACTAATAATGAGTTTCTTGTAGTTAATTACTTTTTAAACATAACTAAGGCATACTTGTTAGTCTAGGACTGTACCATAATAAGGGATAATATCACTCCTTTTGTAATGAAGCTGCAATAGTTTTAGTCATTGTTAACAGGACAGATGTAGTTACACTATTGTCAAGAGTTTTTTGTGTTATTTATGAGTGCCTTATGGTATTCAAATTTTTAAGTAACTAAGGAGAAAATAAAGTGGTTGCTTTTCAATAACAAAAAAGGGAAAGACTACTTTTTAAAACTGTAATTATAATAGCAATTAACTATATTGGAGGCACTATATTGCAGCTCACCTAATTACTTTTAAAATGCATCTCTCTAAGTTCTAGCAAAAGTAATTCACAAGTATTTCCTGCAAGTTTGCTCTATACATCAGAGTAGATCCAAGAAACATCATCTAAAAAATGCCTAGCTAAATTACCAAGTATTATTCATCAGTTCTGTCTGAATAGGTCTCTTGCCACTTAGAAAATGTCTTTTGGACAAATTATGTGCAATGGCTGAGGGAAAGTGTGATACCTCTACCACCCTTCTTACTGTGGTATTGGCCTTAATAGATGTTATATAGCCTGAGTCTTGTTCTTCTTTAGCTCCTTTACTGTCTTCTTGGAAGCTCATCTTTCAATGCCTGAAAGGAAATGCAGAAAAAGAAGTACCTAAAACCTGTCACTGACCTTTATCTTCCTACTAAGTAAAGTATTTGCAGTAGTCATTTACATGATACATTGAAGCTCCTGGATACATGCAAAAATTAAGTTGACTCCTGAGAAATTTCACAGCATGAATGGCTTCCTGTTAAATAATATTCTCTGCTAAAAACTTTGACTCTAACAAGTGAAAATTAGCTGAAGCTTCAAACTCTCAACAGAACAGACTGGTGATTTGCTTTTCTGAAGGAGAGGGGAAAAAACCCTGCTGAGACCACACCACAACTGCTGGCTACTCTGTGCTCAAACTTTCCTTAAGCTAGGGGTGCTTTTGAATACAGGAAAGAAAGCTTTGCTCCTTTCCCACAATTTTTACATTTGTTGTGCTGTGAAAAGAGCATGGGCAGGGGACAACATATTATAGGGAGTGCCAGCCATTAAGCATGAATTTAATACAGTAGATTACACAAAATATGGCTAGGCTCATCACTCTAGTTGAAACAGTTTTAGCCGGCATGAAAGGGAAGAGGTCAATGATTTTCAAAACAGCAAAACAACATCAAGTCTTCTGGAATCTTTCATGAAGTGTTCATGGATTTCAATTAATTTTAGGACTTTCTCCCACTCTCACCACTATCACAGTTATGCTTGTTGAGGATGAGAAGAGTGCCTTACCAGTGGCTACTCTGGATTTTGGAATTCCCTCCCTTAAGAAATTCGACTGACCGCCTCTCTGTTCTATTTCTTCCAGTGGGCAAATATTATTTCATTTAAACAGATCTTTGGTTCTTAATCCATATTTTAGAAGGGTCTTTTAAAGAGTTGTGCTGTGTTTTTGTTTAGTTTCTTTTACTTTTTGTATCAATAGTTTATGGCTGCATTTGCACTGCAGAATTAATACAGTTCGACACTGCTTTAACTGCCATATAATGAAATTCTGGCATTTATTGTTTGATGAAATATTCAGCCTTCTCTGCCAGAGAGCTCTGGTGCCACAACTACAACTACAACTTCCAGGATTCCATAGAATGGAGCCATCACATTTAAAGCAGTGTCAAACTGCATTAATTCTACAGTATGACAGTAGCCTAACTCCTGGGCTGGGATAAA
>NW_024819464.1:0-1934 GCF_019175285.1 Sceloporus undulatus | reverse complement strand
GCAGTACCTTACATTTCTCCCTGTTGAAGTTCATTCTGTTAGCTGTGGCCCAGCTTTCTAGTCTATTCAGGTCATTTTGAATTTTGATCCTGTCCTCTGGAGTATTAGCTATTCCTCCTAATTTGGTGTCATCTGCAAATTTGATAAGTATTCCCCCAATTTTTTCCTCCAAGTCATTGATAAAGATGTTGAACAGTACTGGGCCCAGGACAGAGTCCTGTGGGACTCCACTGGTCACTTCTCTCCATTAAAGCTTTATGAGCAGTCTTCCAGCCATATGGCTGGTATGCCTGATAACCTTTATTGTCATTTTGAATTGCATTTTTGGCAGAAAAGTAGGGTATAATAATAGCAAACAAATAAATAACAAATGCATACATTTGGATTCCTCTGCATCCATTCATAATATGTAGCAGTCCATTCCTGACTCAAGAACCCCATAGGGGCATATTGAATGGGAAAGGGATGGGGACTGAAGATGTGTTAGTCATACATCACATAGAAACTAGTATGTCTCGTGCCCACCCCAGTACACCCATCCATACCATACCAGGGCATTGTACAAAAAATGGATGGGACATAATTATTATAAATTATGGGCACAAATACATCACTGGTTTCTGGCACATGGAAGAAAAGGTGGCAATCCCCCACATCAGGAACAAGGAGCATAAATATCAGCAGCTCCTGAAATGGTGCCAGTTTGTGATCATCCTGTCAAAATGCCTTGGGTAGATGTTTATAAAACTGATCTTCCTTCACTTTTTTGGTGCTGATCTGCAGAAAGAAGAAAGGCCACCTTCCCCAGTCATTGAAGTGGACAATCTGGAAGATTTTGTGCTACAACCAGCTCCTCAGGGGGTGACCATTAAGTGTCGGGTCACTCGAGATAAGAAGGGGATGGATAGGGGCCTTTACCCTACATACTACCTTCACCTTGATAATGACAAAAAGGTGAGTTACTAAGGGGAAGTCTCCCCTTTTGTGAAGAAATGAAGATTGCTGTGCAGTGAAAGCAATTAAGGATGATAAATTGCTAAAGTAATCCTTTAGTGAAAGGTCACGTGAAAGCTTTTTTGTAAGGGTTTCTCTTTCTTAATTGTCGGTGTTAACTGTTGTCAAGTCAGCTTTGATATATGGCAACCCTATGAATGAGCAACCTCTAAGACTCCATTTTATTAACAGCCTTGCTCTGCTCTTGCAAACTCAAGGTCATGGCTTCCTTCAGTGAGTCTATCAAGCTGTAATGTGATCTTTCTCCTTCACCTTTACTGAGCATTATCGTTTTTTTCTAATGAGTTTTGTTATCTCCTGATATGTATAAGTATGATGGCTTCAATTTAAGTCATTTTGGTTTCTAGACAGAGTTCAAGCTTGATTTGCTCTAAGACCACCACCACCCTTTTGGCAATCCTTTGCATCCAATTGTAATGTATATTTAGTGTTTCCAATCTATCTGCCATTGTTTTGTTTTTCATACTTGTTGGCAAACTTTTGTTAGAATCTGGAGAGATTCTGGTCAATCTAGAGGTGACTTAAATTGCATGAATGTAATTAATATGCATGTGTGTGTTTTTTTTTTTTTATCACCTGGGGGTGGGAGCCTGCTCTCCCTGTTATTATCCCAAGAAAAAAATTACACCTGAGAAATGTTATTTGAATTTCAAGCAAAATCTCTCGATTGGTGCTAAGGAAGTTCCCTTGAAATGCAAATTGTCTGGATACCCTTAAGGAATAATATATATTGTATACAGCACAAGATGGGTGACTACAGTATTAATACAAATGGGTCACTGGTCACCATCAGATATCTAGAAGAGTCCAAGTGTTATTAGATTTCCTGCACACAGCAAAATCATCTCTCCTTCCAGACAGAGATGCTCCTATTGTGAGATCCAACAACCTTCACCAATAATCTCCAACAGCAACTTGCT
>NW_024819463.1:1321-1934 GCF_019175285.1 Sceloporus undulatus | reverse complement strand
CTGCATCTGTTCCCACTTCCACTCCACACCTTTAGAAAGAGAGAGAGAGAGAGAAGCAAACACACTAAAGACACTCCAAACTGTCATATTTTGTTGCAGATTACACATGTAAGTCTTTCCTTAAAGAAGGAAGAACCAGGATTGACAGCTGGTCCCAAGGAGGGAACTCATAGACGTAATTACTCATATAATTTTGTGGGTACAACTGGAAGCAGGATCTTGGTGGCAACTCCCCAGCAGGGATCATAATGAATATTCAAGAGTAATGGGAAATAGGAGGGCAGATCCAATTTGGAACTCATTTGAGTTTCAAGAAGAGATTGGTTTTTTAAAAACCAAAGCTGTCTTATTCTCCAGCAATTTGTTTGTATCCTTTTCTGATGGGAAGAGTTGCTAGATCAAAAGAACATCTATTTTTATTATAAAGAATCATACAGTCAGTCTGAATCAAGACTTTGAAGTTTTCCTACAAGTAGATGCTCCTTTGATGTTCAGAAGGTGACTATGTGACAAGTCAGTTTTCCCTCATGACTTCCTTTTGGTTCAAATACTTTACCAATTATAGCTCAGATCATCCTTGTGATAACACATCATGTCTATAACACATTTTTGT
>NW_024819463.1:0-1221 GCF_019175285.1 Sceloporus undulatus | reverse complement strand
CGGGTTACGAAAAAACTTTTGGTGCTTTTTTTGGCTTTTTCGCACGGAATCGCGGCTTTTCCCCATTAGCGCCTATGGCAATTCGGCTTACGAAGGCTTTTCGGGTTACGAACGGTGCCACGGAACGAATTAATTTCGTAACCCGAGGCACCACTGTAGTAGCATCTTGCAACTGCTGTGCAGAACAGAAGCCACTGGAATAGCCATTTATGCAACTTCAGCCATGCTGCTTGCAGACTGATGAGCCTACAGTGGGGGACAAAGGTGGAGTGGAATCTTGCAGTGGAGAAGTTAGGATGTGGGGTGACAGAGCTTTTCAGAGAAGCTGCTGAAGCAGCCTTGCCATTTTTGCGGTCTTCTAGTGTACATGTCAAGGGCAACCAACCTTCATGTCAGAATCCACTTTCATGCAGGGATTCAGGGTGTATTCTGCCATAAGGATTGTAGAGGTTAGGGAGATGATTAAGGATAGTTCTAGACACGAGGGAGGTTGCAGAAGGGAGGCCAGTGAGTAAGCTCTCACACACATATATATAGAGTTACATAGGTAGATAGAGATATAGATATGTAAACACATATATAGTATATAGAGAGATAGAGATAGAGATAGAGATAGGTCGATAGACATGATGGGGATTAGACCAACAACACTTGCATTTAATTCTCTCAGGGAAAGGCATTCTGGGAAGGAGTTGCGGCCACCATGGGATATGCTGCGGATGATCACGTATCAGGAACTGTCAGCTGAGAGCAGCAAGCAATTGGTGCCATTCAGGCAGTTTTATGATGGAGTGATGATTAACAGACACCCTCTATTCCGGCATCCATAGATTTCTCAAGACAGAGGAGCTTGGGAACCAAATGGCGCTTTCGCTAGGGCAGCTTTGATGTAGAATTCCTTTCTCTGGGATGAAGGGGGAAAAGGGGGGGGTTAAATGCATGTATTTAACCCTGTCAGCAACAGCTAAAAAGAATGTTGTTCTAGTTGTTTAGCAAGTGAGAAAGAACTCAAGAGAATCCATAAGTTGTAGGCTTGTGGCATAGTGGTTTGGGTGTTGGGACTATGATTGTGAAGTCCAGGGTTTGATTCCCAGCTCTTCTATAAAACCCACTGGATGACCTTGGGCAAGTCACATGCTCTCATTTTACACACACACACACACACACACACACACTTATTTTCTCCTGTTTTTCTTTTCTTTCCCCCTGTGAAGGTGGGGG
>NW_024819462.1:0-1934 GCF_019175285.1 Sceloporus undulatus | reverse complement strand
TGCATCCATTGCTTTCCCTCACCTACCCCTGAATTCCTTAGAGAAAGTAGCAAAAGCATTCTGTATCAATTTGCCAAATTGGAAAGAGAAATGTTTGTAACATTCACATTGTAGCATTCACATAGGAAAAAAGTGCCTTGCTGCTGGAAGCGGAAATGAAAGGGAAACAGGCAGCCAGCGACATTCTATCTCTATAACCTGAAGCTAAAACCATGTGCATAGTTTGTCAAAAATAATTTAAACATTTTTTAAAAAAGAGAAAGCTCCCTGGTGGGAGAGCAGAGGCTTGCTCCATTCGGTGCCCTCCCTCTGACCTACCCTGAACCTCCTCCTGCTACGTTACCCCGATTGCCCCCCATGGCTCCCTTCTCTCCCCCGGCTCTTCATCCTCATCCTCCTCCTGGTCCTCCTCCGTCCCCAATTCTCCTGGCACCCTTTGGCTCCTTCCTTCTCCTCCTGGTCCTGCTGTCGATTGCCCTCCATGGCCCCCTGCTTTTCCCCAGCTCCTTCATCCTCCTTCATCCTCCTCCTGATCCTTCTCCATCACTTGGGACCCTTTGGCTCCTTCCTCCTCCTCCTCCTCCTCCTCCTTCTCCGATGATCGGGGCAAGTTCATATTCACCGAACTCGGGTTTTTTAAAAAGAGATGGCTTTTTCTCCGAGTTGAAAAGACGCGTCCCAAGGGGCACTTGCCCCTGAACTGATGTGAAAGCCTCTGATTCGCTTGTGATAAATTCGGGGCCAATATGAACTTCACGTGCAAAATTCGATTTCTGATCCGGGGTAAAAGGTAGTCTGAATGGCCCCTTAAAGAGGAATGTCTTCATGAATTGACAGAAACTAATAAGAGATGGATGAGAAATTCATTCAGTTCACAAATTTATACACACTTGTTCAACTGGCAACCCCTTGGGCCTGAACACAGTTTGTAACCAGAGATCCATACATTTCAAGCTTCTAATCCCATTCATGCCCCCTCATCCAAAAAGGTGTTTACAATGCATATGCCTGAAAAACATACATTTGGAAAATTAATTAATTGGAAGAAAATATGTATGTGTTAGAATGTGCTATACATGCACACATATACTTGGGAAAATGCACACAGAAATCCATACCAATTTCCATATGTGGGAAAAGACACAGTCCAACTCACAATCCCAATCAGAGCATGCTTCAAGGTAGAACATGGAGGGCCCCAGTGAATCTGAGTTTTGCTAAAGCACACACCCATAAAAGGCAAGGAGGTATCCTAACCTAACATGATACGTTCAAGTACACTTGTTCCTCCACATTTGCAGCTTTGACAATTGCAGATTTGATTATTCACGGATTTTATTAAAACGTTCTTTCTAGGAATCTCTAGGTCCTCTAGCACAAGTCTATGGTCAACTTTAACCAAATGTCACACTGAAGGACCTAGAGATTCCTAGAGAGAACATTCCACTAGGCATTTGTAGCTCCTCCCGTGCAATTCTGTAGTCAGTGTCTGGCAGATGTTGACCACTGAGTTGCACGAGGACCTAGAGATTCCTACAGAGGTGTTCTCTCAGGTAAAAACATAGTGTTTTTGTTATTTGTGTCCTGTGCCCCTAACCCCAGTGAATGTGGAGAGACAAGTGCATTCCGTAGTCTTGATATAGCAAAGGATGCATTTGTCTCTACTAAGCCAATCACACCTGCACCACAAATGCAATACTAAGTTCCTTGCTTTGGCATATGTTCTTTGGAGGGTTCCTGAGAACAGCAACCTATGGCTTGTTCGACATTATGTGATCAGGAGGAGCAATGGTGACTAACTGTATGTGGATAAACTGGAAGAGAAACAGACCTGTTTCCCCCCTCTCTCTTAGACTTGTTTCCCTCTCCGAGACCTGATTCCTTGCTCTGATCTTCAGCCATCCTAGAATTCATCTGCACTGCAGAAATAATCT
>NW_024819461.1:0-1934 GCF_019175285.1 Sceloporus undulatus | reverse complement strand
TCCAGGAAGTGTACAGAAACATTAATGATGTACTTTTCCTCTGTAGAGCTCTAACTGTACATACAGTCAATCCTCCATATTCATGGATTTTTTTTATCCATACATTCAGCATTCATGACTTGTCTATAAAAAAATATAAATTCCAAAAGCAAACCTTGATTTTGCCATTTTGTATATGGAACGCTATTTTACTGTCATTTTATTTAATGTGGACTGGATCATCCACAGATTTTGGTATCCATGGGGGTCCTGGAATCAAACCCCAGCAGATACCAAGGGCCTACTGTTGTACCTTTGAGCACTAGAGTGCTAGAACACTCTAGCTATACATGTGTAACATGGTATTAATTGCTCAAAATATTCTGAAGGAGGGTCCCAAGGAGACTACATTGAATTTTGTACATGCAGTTATTTCAGATCTGATTTTATTTTATTACTTGGGTTAAATTAGAATCTATATTTGAATTGTTCAACCAATATATTGCATAAGACGTGTACTGAAGGTGCATATCCATACATTTCTATTAAGGACAGTTGGAATTATATGCACCCTTGTTGTTGTGTGACTTTAAATCATTGATTTATGATAACCCTAAGGCGAAGCTATCACGGGGAGGGGGGGTTGGCAAAATTTGTTCAGAAGGGGTTTGCCATTGCCATCCTCTGAGGCTGAGAGAATGTGATTTTCCCAAGTGGGTTTCCAGGGCCAAGGAGGGGTTCGAACTCTGATCTCCAAAGTTGTAGTCCAAAGTTGTAGTCTGGGCATGGACAGGGGAAGCATGTCCCTGTTAGTGCTTTTGGACATCTCGGCGGCCTTCGATACCATCGACCATGGTATCCTTCTGGATCGCCTGAGGGAGTTGGGGATCGGGGGCTCTGCTTTGCAGTGGTTCCGTTCCTACCTCTCGGGTAGATTCCAGATGGTGGAGCTGGGGGACTGTCGCTCTGATAAGAGGGCCCTTACATCTGGGGTCCCTCAGGGAGCAATTTTATCCCCCATGCTGTTTAACATTTACATGAAGCCGCTGGGAGAGATCATCCGGAGACATGGGGCGCGGTGTTATTAGTACGCTGATGACACCCAAATAGTTTTCTCTATGTCTCCGACTGATGCAGTAACTAAGGATGGCATCTCTCCTCTTAACGCCTGCTTGGAATCGGTAATGGGCTGGATGAGGGAAAACAGCCTGAATCCAGAGAAAACGGAAGTACTGGTGATAGGCTCTCCTGGTCCGGGTAAGGAAATTTTTCCACCTGTCCTGAATGGGGTCACGCTCCCTATGAAGGACTCGGTTCGCAGTTTGGGGGTGCTCTTGGACTCGTCGCTTCACCTTACATCTCAGGTGGATGCGACGGTTAGGAGCACCTGTTATCAGCTTCGGCTGATACGCCAACTGCGACCCTTCTTGGACTGGGGGGACCTTGAAACTGTTGTACACGCTCTGGTAACCTCTCGATTAGATTTCTGCAATGCGCTCTACATGGGGCAACCCTTGTACCAATCTCGGAAGTTACAATTAGTGCAGAATATGGCTGCTAGGCTGGTCACTGGCTGTTCCAGGACCAGCCATATTACACCTGTGCTGAAAGATCTCCATTGGCTGCCTATTCACTTCCGAGCCGAATACAAGGTATTGGTTATTACCTATAAAGCCCTAAATGGCTTGGGGCCAGGATACTTGGAGGACTGCCTCTCCCCATATAATCCGCCCCGCACTCTTAGATCGGGAGCTAAACATCTTCTGTCAGTTCCAGAGGTGCATTATGCAACCTCTTGGAGAGCCTTTTCGATCTGTACCCCGCAACTCTGGAACTCTCTCCCGAAAGAGCTCCGTACGTCTAGCTCCCTTGAAGTCTTTAAGAAAAATCTGAAGACATACTTATTCCGCCAGGCTTTTCCCACGTGAACCCCTTTGGTCATCTCCCTCCCAATG
>NW_024819460.1:0-1934 GCF_019175285.1 Sceloporus undulatus | reverse complement strand
TTCCGGGATACGAAAAAATCCTATAGGAAAAAACTGTTCCGGGTTACTTTTTTTTTTTTCGGCTTACGAAAAAAATTTTTGGTGCTTTTCGGCGCTTTTTTCGCACGAAATTGCGGCTTTTAGCGCTAGCGCCTATGGCTTTTTCGGCTTGCGAAAGATTTCGGGTTACGAACGGCGCCGCGGAACGGATTATTTTCGTAACCCGGGGTACCACTGTACTCATTTTACTGACCTATGAAGGGATGGAAGGCTGAGTGGACCTTGAAGCCTTCCTCTACAATTGAACTTACAGCATTGTGGCTGCAGTACCAGCATTTAACTATTGCACCACCAGAGCTCCTGATACTATTATATTTTCTCCATCACTATATATTACCTGTTACTACAATCTGAACAGATTTTTTTTAAAAATTAAATCATTATATTAGTTTCAGTTACTGTAATATATGAAAAGGGGAAGTGGTGACACAGCAGTTAAGGTGCTGATTCTGATGATTGCAATATTGATAGGTCAGCAGTTTGAGGTCCAAGTGCCACATGACGGAGTAAGCTCCCATCACTAGTCCTTACTTCTGCCAACCTAGGAGTTCGAAAGCATGGAAAAGTGCAAGTAACTGAAATAGGTACCATTTAGGTGGGAAGATAACAGCATTCCATGTAGTCATGCTGGCCACATGATCACAGAGTCCTCTTTGACACACTGGCTCTTTGGCTTAGTAATGGAGATGAGCACCTCCCCCTACAGTCAGACATTACTTAACAACTTTGTCAAAGGGGAAACCTTTAACTTTAACTTTTTAACATATGGAAATTCTAATTGATACAGCATCAGCTACAGTCATATTTATTTAACTTTCTAATATGCGGTAGACAAGTGCAGATGTCGTTGGATTGTAATTCCCAGCATTCTTCCTCTTTGGCTTTGCAGGTGAGGACTCATAACAGTTGCAGGCTAACAAGATCTGGGGGAGTACATTTTGCCCACCCCTGTCCAATGTGTCACCACGAAAAGCCTCATTTTTGGCTCAAAACATGTCTGGATAAGCATGTTACAATATCATACATATTGTCTTTAAGACTTCACAACTTTGTAGTATACTCCCTTTGTTTGTCAGCTGAAGTGAAAACACTGAAGGCCCTTTCACACTATAGGTTCTATTTTAAGTGTCATGGTAACATCCTATGGAACCCTGGAGGGTTTGTAGTTTGGTCAGAGGCACCAAAGGAGATCCCAGGTGATAATAAATGCCAATGCCATTCCCAGGATTCCATAGGATGGAGCTATGGCAGTTAAAATGGTATCATAGTAGTGGCATAACCTCTGTTACCAAAGCCTCCGACAAAGAAGCTCCTTTTTACAAGGTACAGCTGGAAGAAATTTAGCATCATCCTCATCGGGATGATGGTTAAGGGGGGCTGGAGAAACACAGGCGGGATACAGACGGGCAAAAATGGGTGTGTTCATGACGTCATGAAGGTATAGCCTTCAGACGGCCCTTACCTGAATGCCGCCATGAACACGCCGCCCGCACGCCCCAAGCGGGAAGAAGCGGCATTAAAAAGGTGCCGCTTTCCCCCGCTTCTTTTCTATATGCTGCACAACTGCGCAGCTCCGTCTATAAGCTGCTGCACCGGTACGCCAGAATTGCTACGCCGCTAATTTAAGTTGCCCATTTAAAAGCTCCATGTCTGCTGCGTTGCATAATGAGTCGGGGTCCTGGAACATGCGCAGTTTGCACCGAGGCTCTAATTAGAGCGTCAGATGCCATGCAGATGTGGAAGCTGCAGCACAGCTGCACTCTATTTTAATGCTCGTAACCCTAACCCTAACCCTAGAGCAACATGTACGCATGCGCTGCTAGAATTGTGGAAAGTTTGGAATTTAAAGTGAACCCCTACACACATTCCTGTGCCATTTTCACCTAACAATAAAA
>NW_024819459.1:1576-1934 GCF_019175285.1 Sceloporus undulatus | reverse complement strand
TGTGCAGTAGTTTGCTGTTTGCTTCTCTGAGAGAGAAGGCTAAAATATCATACAAAACTGCAAATCCCAGGATTCCATAGAATGGAGGCTCAGCTGGTATGAAACTGATCTAATAATGGGATGTGGTGCGATGTAGACACAGTGTTAAGGAGTGCTCTGCTTTAAACTCTGGAGGAAGGATGCTTTTGCTAATTCCGCAAATCCCGATAAAGGGCAAGGGGCTCCCAATTGTGACCCTGATGGACACAGAGAAAGAGAGTTTCCCATGTTCTCTGCCTCGGATAAGCCCTTCTTAACCAATAGCCTGACCCAGGAGAAAAGCAGGCTAGAAATACCATAAACACATAAAAATAAAAAT
>NW_024819459.1:0-1476 GCF_019175285.1 Sceloporus undulatus | reverse complement strand
TAGAATGGAGGCTCAGCTGGTATGAAACTGATCTAATAATGGGATGTGGTGCGATGTAGACACAGTGTTAAGGAGTGCTCTGCTTTAAACTCTGGAGGAAGGATGCTTTTGCTAATTCCGCAAATCCCGATAAAGGGCAAGGGGCTCCCAATTGTGACCCTGATGGACACAGAGAAAGAGAGTTTCCCATGTTCTCTGCCTCGGATAAGCTCCTCTTAACCAATAGCCTGACCCAGGAGAAAAGCAGGCTAGAAATACCATAAACACATAAAAATAAAAATAAGTTGGTTTGTTTTGGAGAATCCATGGAATAGGAGGGGGAACTGATTTTATCAATACAATAAAACAGATGTTACGGTCTTATCCTATAAGACCAGATATCAACATTGTGGTCATAGTGGCCTCATGCAATTGGAATTTAGGAAAGCTCCTCCTGCCAAATTCTCTCTTTCAGTCTCAAAGCTGCTGCGAGACACTGATTTTACATAGCAACAAGGGCATATATCTTTGAGACATCCATGAGAGCTAAGTAGAACCCTGAGCTCATATGAACTCACAATGGGAGCTCAGCTTCATGGTTGCAGAGGTTCTAGAATGCATCCACTTGGGCACTTGGGCTCTGAAAAGCCAACATGGCTGGATCCAGTCTGCTTCCTCTCCTGATTGTTTCATTGTTGGTCTTCAGCCTGAAAGGTCAAGAAGACCCCACTGAAGAAGAGGAATCTATCCATCTACGGATCTGGCATGGGGCCCTCGAGTCCTTTTCTGGATATGGATTTTGGTGTTCATGGATGTAGGTGGTTAAGCAATAAGCGAGCAGAAGGCAGCAGAGGCCAGGAAGAAGCAGGAGGGCGTGCCAGGAGTGCTAAGCTTCAAAAGCCACTGTTCCAGCCCTTAGGAAGACCAGCAGCCAAGCCAGAAGCAAGCATTCCCTCTTGTCCTGTCTCCACCAGGGACACAGAAGGCAGCAAAGGCCAGGCAGCAGCAGGAGGGCATGGCAGGACAGGTAAGCTTCAAAAGCCACTCCTCCAGCCCTCAGGAAGACTAGAAGCCAAGCCAGAAGCAAGCCTTCCCTCTTCCCCCAACTCCACCAGGGGCACAGAAGGGAACAGAGGCCAGGCATCAGCAGGAGAGCATGGCAGTAGTGGTAAGCTTCAAAAGCCACTCCTCCAGCCCTCAGGAAGACCAGCAGCCAAGCCAGAAGCAAGCCTTCCCTCTTCCCCCAACCACCAGTGGCACAGAAGGAAGCAATTGCCAGGAAGCAGCAGGAGGGCATGGTAGAAGTGGTAAGCTTTAACCGCCACTCCTCCAGCCCTCAGGAAGACCAGCAGCCAAGGAAGAAGCAAGCCTTCCCTCTTCCCCCAACTCCACCAGGGGCACAGAAGACAGCAGAGGCCAGGCAGCAGCAGGAGGGCATGGCAGGAGTGGTAGGCTTCAAAAGCCACTCCTCCAGCCCTCAGGAAGACCAGCAGCCAA
>NW_024819458.1:1011-1935 GCF_019175285.1 Sceloporus undulatus | reverse complement strand
GGCCCTTTCACCCTCCATTTTGGGTTCCTTGAAGGCCTCAAACTGCCATCTGCCAAGCACTGACGCAGAAGCAACTGTTTTGCATTCTGGCAGCCATTTTGTGCTGCTTGTGGCTATGGGGAATAATGTTCCAGAACCTTCTCTGAGGCCTCCTCAGTTGAAGTGAGAGGCTCCTCTTTCTCTCCCCGAGGCTCCAGAGTGAGAAGGAGGCCAGACTCCTTGGGCCAAAGGGAAGGCAGTGTGTCCCTTTCTGCGTCTGGCCCTCCATTTTGGGGAGAAGGAAGGAAGGCAGGCAGGCAGGAAGGAAAGAAGGAAAGAAGGGGCCGGTGGGGGTCACAGGAAGGGGAAGCAGGGGACCCAGGGCCAATGGGGAGGCTGGGCTTTGGGGGCTGGGAGAGAGAGGTGGGGAGAGAGACCCTCCATTTGGGCCCTAGCTGGGTGTGTCACCAGCAGGATGCTGTTCTCTGTCTCTTTGAGTGCTGCAGGGTTTCTTGCCAAGCCAATTCTAACCCTGGGCCCTTTTCTCAGGACCTTCATCTTGGCCTCCTTGGACACGGCTTTGGGGCCTCTCTTTCTGGAAGTGATCCAAGTGCAGGACCACCAGGACCCCTGCCCACCTGATGGCCGACACAGAGGCCAAGCGGAGAGAGTTGGGCTCCAAGAGAAGGAGGCTGTCGAGGTACAACAACTCTTTGGTGAGTCGCTATTCTATTAGCTTCATCTGGGTCACTGCTGGGACAATTTATGAAAGGAAGCAAATAAAGTACTGTCTGAGTTTGGCAGAGACAGTCCTGCTTAATCCTATGTCATCCCAATATTTCAAGGGCTTTTAAAATGTCCTGGTTTCTCTCTTCTCCTCCCACTTTCCCAGTTCTTCAGCTCATTTCAATTTCTGCATAATGATTGCCAAGGAGTTTGCAGCCC
>NW_024819458.1:0-911 GCF_019175285.1 Sceloporus undulatus | reverse complement strand
ACATTCTGCTGTTGCTTGTCCACATATGTCTTGTTTTTTCCATCTGTTTAATGTTGGGGGATATGGGAGAATATAAATTGGGGGTGGCCCCATGGCCCTCAAGCCCACATTGCTCCCCAGCACTGCTTTTTAAAAATGACATTTGCCTCTGAAATTTGGCAACAAATGGCTAAATGCACTATAATCTTTGGAGGCTAAATGTACTATACGTGTCGGGATAGTCAGTATTCTAATCTATCATTAATATCCCAGCCACGGCCTAAATTATATTGTATATTACATTCAAAGAATATGAGACAAACTGGACCTCAAAGGCAGTAGCTTTTCTCTTGCTAACAGAATTTAAAGTTTATTTCCTGGACTAAATTCTGAGGTGATCAAATGATTTTTGGGATGCATCATGTGCTTCTCCCTCCCCTTTTATTAGTCATTCTCTGGATAAAGGCTATTTTCTGTTGCAGGTGACCTTTGCGGATGTGGCGGTATATTTCACTGAGGAGGAATGGAAACTGTTGACGAAGAAGCAGAGACTTATGTACAAGGATGTGATGATGGAGAATTACGAGAATGTGGCCTCTGTGGGTAAGGAAGCTGAATTCATTGCCCTTACTATGAAGACTGAGGGTCCTTTCATTCTACATTATCATGGCACTATGAACCCACTTTAGAATTATAGAATCAAAGACTTTATACAGATAACAAGGACCATATAGTTCAACCCCTTGCAATGCAGGAATACACATTGAAAGCATCACCAGCAGATGGCCATTTAGCCTTTGTTTAAAGACCTTCAAAGACCTTTAAAGACCTTCAAAGATGGAGCGCTTTAGAAAATAATAATAATAATAATGAGATGCCACCATTCTCTGAGGGAGTATATTCCACTGTTGAATAGCTCTTACTGTCAGGAA
>NW_024819457.1:0-1935 GCF_019175285.1 Sceloporus undulatus | reverse complement strand
CTTCAGGTCGTTTCCCTATCATAGGGTTTTCATGGCAAGATTTGGTCAGAAAGGGTTTTGCCATGGCTTTCCCTTGAGGCTGAGAGAGTGTGACTTTGCCCAGAGTCACCCATTGGGTTTCATGGTAGAGCTGGCATTCGAACCCGTGTCTCCGGAGGCCTGAAATGAGCTCATTTCTCTCTCAAAATCAGAGCAAGTATGGCCTTCCAGCCTCCTCCAGATGTTGAAAGAGTGATGGTTTGTAGAGTCAAAAGAAGGGCAGGTCTCTGTCCCAAGGAGCTTGTAATTTGTGCCTCATGGTTTATAGAGTAGAAAGACAGCCCTCTGCTTCCAGGAACTTGTAACTTGTGCCTCATGGTTTGTAGAGTAGAAAGAGAGACGGCTATCTGCTTTGAGGAACTTGTAATGTTTGCCTTATGGTTTGTAGAGTACCAAGAAGGGCCTGCCTTGTGCTTTGAGAAACCTTGCAATTCCCCCCTTTCTTTGCTCTGGGTTGAATAGATAGAGAGATATATCTGTATATATATTTCATGTATATTTGGTATACGCATGATAATTTTGATGAAGAAGGTTATATATTTAGTATATACAAGTTATATATATTAAGTTTAGAATAACAATTTAGTTACTCTGTGTGTCTGTGTGTGTGTGTCTATATATATATATATATATATATATATATATATAGTGCATGCTCAGGTTGCGCACAGATCTCACCATGAACAGCCCTGTCATCTTGTTGAGAGGAGGAAATAATAATGTAGTTACTCTGTGTTTCTGTGTGTATAACTAAATCATTATGTCCCCCTCTCAACCAGATGACAGCCCTGTCCACAGTGGTGACATCTCTGCGCAACCTGAGCATGCACATTGGTGGTTCCCTTTCCTCTCATGTGGCCTCCCTCCCTCCTGTTGTGGCGAATCGTAGGCTGCCTGAACAGGGGCTGGCTTTCCCCTCTGAAGTGTCGAAAGTGTGGAAGGGATTGTGTCCTCTGACTTACTTGCCTGGGCTTTGGCTGTTTTCAGGCTGGAAGCTGGGAGGAAGGAGCCAGAGGAGCAGCAGCAGCAGCAGCAGCAAGCGAGATGGCGCGCCTGGTGGCAGTGTGCAGAGACGGGGAGGAAGAATTCCCCTTCGAGAGACGCCAGATCCCCCTCTACATAGATGACACCCTTACGGTGAGTGAGCACTGGAGCATTGGGACGTGTGGAGAAGCTTGCACCGTAAGGAAGGGGGTGTTTTGCAATGCCTAAACGCACCCCCTTCGCTTCTCCACCGCCCTTTAAGCAAGGCCTTGGGCTCCGCCTTGGAGTGAGCACTGAGCACATCATGTTGCCTTCAGTGCACACCGAACCACCATTATTTCCCCTGCCTCTCTTTTCACCTTCATGCAAATGCACACCACTCACATATGTGTCTATGTGCAAGGGGTGGGAACGCACACTCACACACAGAGGAGGCCTAACCCAGAGACGGTCGTAGCCATTTTGGAACCTGGCGTCTCTGGAGCAAGCGGCATGATTGCCCCGAGCACAAAAAGATCTGCACATTTCATGACCCACTTACATTGCCTTTATGGACGGAGGCCTCTGGCTTAGTCCCAAAATCAGTTTGGGAACTTTTCAGGGCTTGCCTGCCGCCCTTGTTTGTGTGTCTTAAGGACGAGACTGTGCAGTTATGTGCTGCGTGTGTGGAGATATATATATATATATATATATGTATTTAACCTTTCGAGAACCGAATTCCAGTTGCAACGGTGCCAGGGGAGGAACTGCCTGCGTCATTTATTTGTGCGGGAGCAGCTCAGCTCAGTCTGGTTCATTCCCATTCCTTTCTCTCTTTTTGACATTCGTAGGCAGAGAAGTGTCTGGAAAGAGGTGGATTTCCACATCAAGGGAAGAAAAAATATGGGAACCCTATTTTCTTTGGCCTTTGAC
>NW_024819456.1:0-1935 GCF_019175285.1 Sceloporus undulatus | reverse complement strand
TTTCAGAGACAGAAAGTGCTGGAAGAGAATATTTTTATAGCCCCTGTTGTCACAGTCCAGCCTGAAGGACTTTGTTCATATAATCAGAACCAGGAATGCTAATGTTATTATAACAATTAAGGAAGAATCTGAAGACAGAGTTTGAGAGTGGGGGCACAGGGCAGATCTTTGCCCAGCTGAACATTTAACAACAGAATAAAAGGGCATATTGAGCCATAGAGACACTTCCCTTGAGTGTCTTTTTATTACCATTGGACTCATAAAAACTTGCCTCCAACATTTCACAGATGAAAACTGAGACATGTGTGGACAAGCAACATCAGAGTGTTGTCAAGACAGCAACAGTTAGGAGGAAAATATAAGCTAAGAGAGGGTACAGCAGTTTTTGTCTTTTGTTTCTGCTGCCTCCTCTCCTTCCACCTGTCCCTGCTGAGTTAAGTGAGTGCAAACTAGGTTTGCACTTTAAACTCTAGTTTCCAGCAACTAAAGCAAGCTGAAGACACAAGCGGGGGGATAGGAAAAGGAGAAAGAAAATGAGACAAGTTAAAAGCAGCTGAAAAAGTAGGACAGCAGAGGATTAATTTGGACTGTCCCTGCTATATTGGGACAGTTGGAGAATATGTGGGATCATTTGTAGTTTGAATAATGGTTTTAAATTGTAAAGTGATGGCATCTGGACTTCCCATTGAGCTAGTTGTTGTTGTTGTTGCTGCTGTTGTTTTTCAGCTCCAAGTCATTTTTATTTTACTCAAGCTAACCTTAAGATCATGGGGTTTTCTTGGCAAGATTTGTTCAGAGGGGATTTTCCTTTCCTCTGAGGCTGAGAGAACGTGACTTCCCCAAGGTCACCCAGTCGGTTTCCATGGTCAAGCAGAGATTCAAACCCTGGTCTCCAGAGTCTTAATTCTATGCTCAATCCACTACACCACTCTGGCTCTCAACAGTTTGACATTTTGAGATCTTCTGGACTCAATGGCTTTCTCTTCCCAGGAAGAAAACTTTCTCTTCCAAGCACCAAAACAAAAATTAAAAACTACCCCATTTTTCCTGATAAGAAGGAATGGAGGGAGACTCCATTCTCGCTTGAGAGTAATTGTGTATGTATTCATGCACATGTGTATATGTAGAATTCTTGTGAATTCCTTTGGGACATCTCCTTCCTTCTCTGTGTTTCCCAGGTGTGCAAAACTGGAGTGTGGCATTTAATTTATCTGCTGTGGAAAGTATAAAAGTATTTCTTTAAAAGTAAGATCAGGTAGCTAACAGCAGTCTGTTAATTTCTCCTCATTTTAAAGGTCCACCCAGCCCAGGTCTTTTGCATTTATTGTTATTGTAATTTTTATTTATATCCCACCTTCTCCCCAATCTGGAACTCAAGGGACCTCACAAAGATTAAAACATTCACCTTTAAAATTCATATTGTACAAAAACTAACAATATAATTAAACCAACAAGGGAATTAAGAGCAGTTAAAAGCAAGACCATTAGAAAGAAAACAAATAAACAATACAGTACCTTCTAACAAGTCCTTTCCCTCCAGAGCAGCCAGTCATTGAAGGCCTGCTGAAACAAAAAAGATCTCCATTCCCCTGGCTACAAAATGATAGCAGGAAAGACGCAGTGATTCCCAATGCTTTGGGCTTCTGCTCCCAGTACTCCTGACTGTTGGCCAAGTTGATAGGGGCTTCTGGGAGTTGATATTCAAAACACCTGGAAGACCAATGTTTGGGAATCACTACAGAAAGGGCATTCCAGAGCCTGGGAACAGCCACCAAGAATGCCCTCTCCCTCTTAATTGTACATATAAACCAGCATATGCAATTTTATTCAAACCAATCCTAGGAGTTTATTGTGTTAATAAATAAACCAGCTTGCCTCTTCCAGCTTGAATTCAGTATCTGGGATGCACCCAGATATTATCATACCTAAATTGTC
>NW_024819455.1:0-1935 GCF_019175285.1 Sceloporus undulatus | reverse complement strand
TTTTTTTACGACATGACACTAGCGATCTCTTTCTAATACTGTCCAATCATACCATATTTTTGCCCAATTTGATGACAGAAACAGCTCTGTAAGGTAGTACTCTTTTATAATTGATGGCTCTTCTCTAGCACATGCTTTGGACTAGAAAGCCAACGCTATGATTCTGTGTTTTTTTCCAATTAGCTAAGTTAGAGAGCCTGTGCCTTCCCAGGATAGATGCCAAATTCAGTGCTTCACTGTGCTGGAAGACAGAACATAAATAAATAAGATACCGAGGAAATACAGAATCATAGATTCTCTTTCAACTCTATGAATCTATGGTATTTCCAATTAGACAAGTTTGAGATTCTGTGCCTTCCCAGGTTAGATGCTAAATCCAAAGCCTCACTGTGCTGGAAGAAAGACAGAATAGAAATTAAATAAGATACTGAGGAAATATAGAATCTAAGGTCCAAACCACAATGCAGAAATAATCAAGTTTGATACCGCTTTAACTGCCCTGACTCAGTGGTAGGAAATAATGGGAATTGTAGTTTATTGTGGCATCAGAGCTCTCTGACAGAGAAGGCTAAATCTCTTGTAAACCTACAGTTCCCGGAATTCCCTAGCATTGAGCCACAGCAGGTAAAGTGGTCTCAGAATGGAATAGTTCTGCAGTGTGGACCTATCAGTATCTTATTTATTTATGTTCTTTCTTCTAGCACAGTGAAGCACTGAATTTGACATCTATACTGGGAAGGAACAGGCTCAACTTGACAAATTGGAAACAAAACACAGAATCATAGTGTTGGAAGAGACTCCAAAGGGCACAAGTGCAAGTCATAATATCTATGGGGGAACATGGCCACCATTTCCACATGGATATTCAGGTAGTTTGTGAATCCTATCCTGATCCTGTCTTATGCTAAATTCCACTTCTGAAACATTACAGAGGCAAGTATATCTCAAGTCTCTCATTGTCTCTACATGTATCTTCAAGTCACCTGTGGGCTTATGGCAACCCCATGAATTTCATAGGATTTTCTTAGGCAAGGAATACTCAGAGGTGGTTTTGCCAGTTCCTTCATCTGAAATATAACTATATTCAAACCACCTTTGATACGGAGAGAAAGAAGCTGTAGTATAAGCTTTCGTAGACTTAAACACACTGCATAAATAATCCAGTTTGAGACCGCTTTAACTGTTCTGCTCAATGCTAGGGAATTCTGGGAACCATAGTTTTGTGAGACATTTATTATTGTTGTTATTATTATTATTATTATTAGAGTATTTATACCCTGCTCGTCTCTGTCAGAGAGCTCTGGTACCACAATAAACCACAATTGCCATGATTCCATAGCAATGAGCCAAGGCAGTTAAAGCAGTCTCAAACTGGATTATTTCTGCAGTGTGGACTGGACCCTAGGCTACTTCCTCAGATGAATGAAAGAGAGGAAGTTTATCCTAGAATTCCTTCCTTCCTTTCTCAAAGGTGCTACAAGGCCCCTTTCATACTGAAATCCCAGAGTAAGAGGGCTATGTGTCTTTGAAAGCTACTTCTATAGTTACACCCACCCACCAGGAAGTGGCACACCATCCATTACAATTCCCAGAATGCCTTGCTGAGTGGTGGGGGACTCTGAGAGGCCTTTTCCAAAAAAAGAAAGAAAAAGCCACTTCTTCCCAGCTCAGCCTTAGTCCAGACTCACTTTTAGGGTTAGAAGAGCCATTTAAAGTGGGCAGGAGGGAGGGAACCTTTAGCTCTATGGACACTTTAGCCTATCAACCCCACTCAGGGTGGCCAATGGGAATTGTAGTGCACAACACACTGCATAAATAATCCAGTTTCAGAGCGCTTTACCTCTTTTCTGGCTCAAGGCTATGGAATTCTGGGAGTTGGAGTTTGTTGTGGGCCCTACAACAAACTCCAACTCCCAGAATTCCATAGCCTTGAGC
>NW_024819454.1:0-1935 GCF_019175285.1 Sceloporus undulatus | reverse complement strand
ACTTGAGGACACTATGCCCTGACACTGCCCCTATGCCGGCCTTAATGGCCGGTGCATACAGTGCCTGAGTAACATCACAGGCAGCATGTAGGCCTGTGGCTCCATCGCAAAATGGTTTGAGCACTGGTTTATGACCCTAGAGACCAGGGTTCGAATCGTAGCCCAACCATGAAATCCACTGAGTGACCGCAGTCAGGCTACACTCTCTCAGCCTCAGAGGATGATCAAGGCAAAGCCCCTCTGAAGAAATGTGACAAGAAACCTCCTGATAGGATCACCATAAGTCAGAAATGACTTGAAGGCACACAACAACAGTTATTTATTCATTTATTGTAACCTAAAACATAAAGTAAACATGACATGACATACAAAATGACATAAAATATATAATAAGAATTCCTTTCATTTTCTTTCTCTCCTTCCTGAGATATCTGTGCTTGGTGTTTATACATATTTTTGGTAATGTTCCTTCCTTATATACACATGATAATAGATAATAATAAAGGCCGCACCTACAACGTAGAATCAGTGCTGTTACTTATATACAAATGATTTTTGGATCTATCTTAAATATATGGATCATCCCAAATTCTGAATAACTATACAACAGCTTCTCTTACTTAATCCTGAAAACCAAGAATTGACATTTCTCCCAACATATTACTTAAATATTTCATTTCCAGTTCCCAAATACTGACAAGTTTCCCTAGGCTTTCGGGTTTCATGGCTTTTATATGGGGTAGATGTATTAGATAATGCGTTTTCACTTTTGTATCTTTTTAACCTTAATTTTATACTGTTTTAATGGTCTTATTTTAAATTGGTTTTTAAAAATTGTTTTAAAGGCGTTTTATCTTGAGAGCCGCCTTGGGAGAAAGGCAGAGCACAAATAAATAAATACATTCATGAGACATATCCATTTGTCTCTTTCAGCCATTTCTAATAGTTTTAATGACCAATCTTGCACCGAAGGGATTGAACTCTCTTTCCATTTATGTACTATTAAGATTCTAGCTGACAATGTCACATAACTCAATATCTTAGCATCTCTGCCGGACAAAGAAGACAGTGAAGATTTGAAAGTTTGCACGATGCAACTTTTTTCCCATTTTGGGAGGCCAATAAAGTTATATTTTGTATTGTGGACAAGTCTTGGTTACCAAATCTTTAATCATCTTCACTCATCCTTCCGTGGAGACATTATTCCAGCTTGTCCACATCCTCTTGAATCGTGCTGCCCAGAACTGGACACAGGATTCCAGCGGAGGCTTGACCAGAGCAGAATACAGTGGCACTATTACTTCCTATGATCTAGACACTGCTCCTGGTGATTCAGCCTGGAATCATTCTAGCTTTTGTGGCTGCCGCTCCACACTGTTGACATGTTTAGCTTGGTGTCTACTAAGGCCCCAAGATCCGTTTCACAAGTGTTCCTTTCAAGCAAGGTGTCACCCATCCTAAGCTGAGCCTGTCATACTTTGGACATGCCACGAGAAGACCTGAATCACTAGAAAAAGACAACAAAGCTTGGCAAGGTAGACCACGGGAGCCAGGGTGCAATAGTGGACTCCTCCTGCCCTTCCCTTGGCCTCCAGTTGCGGACGATGGATCTGGAGACCAGGGTTCAAATCCCCGCTCAGCCATGTAAACCCACTGGGTGATCTTGGGCAAGTCATACGCTCTCAGCCTCAAGGGAAAGCCATGGCAAACCTCCTCTGAACAAATCTTACAACCCCATGATAGGTTCACCTTGGGATCACCATAACATCCTGCATTTTGCATTGACTTGGCCTCCTTTGCGGTGATGGCGAACATTTCTAGGTCCGCATGCTGGGGGCGGGGCTTCTGCCCTCTGTGGGTGGGACTTCTGCCATCCATGGGCAGGGCTTCCACCATCAGAGGCGGGGCTTCCAGGGCAGGAAGAGACAGCTAGAA
>NW_024819453.1:0-1935 GCF_019175285.1 Sceloporus undulatus | reverse complement strand
TAAGGGCTTTCGCTGACGACCTAGTAATCTTTTTAAACGACCCATGCAAAAGTGCAATAGAATTAATCAAAAAAGTTGAAGAATTTGGAGAAATAACAGGCTGCAAGCTAAATAAAGATAAATCCACGATATTAACTAAAAATATGTCTCCAAAAAAAGAAAGGGAACTATCAGAAATGTTAAAGATCAAAATAGAAAAGAAAGCAAAATATTTAGGAATAACAATTTCTAGCAATTTAAATGAACTATTCGACATCAATTATAAAAAACATGGAAAGAAATTAAATTGAAATTGGTGAAATGGAGAAAACTTAATTTATCATTCATGGGGAAGATAGCCGCAATAAAATTGATGGTTCTCCCGAAAATTTTATATCTATTTCAAACACTTCCAATAGTAATCAAAGACAATTTTTTCAAAATCTGGCAAAGAGACTTAAGTAATTTTATCTGGCAAAAAAAGAGACCTAGAATTAGACTAAAAACGATGCAAGACTCAATAGAGAGAGGTGGATTAGGCTTACCAAATCTAAAATTATACTTCGAGGCATGCGGTTTAATGTGGATTAAAGAATGGATTTTGCTAAAAGATGACAAATTGTTAGAGATCGAGGGTGACAAATTAATATTCGGATGGCATGCATATTTGGGATATGACAAAACAAAAGCAAATAAAGATTTCAATCTACATCACATTAGAAGGTCCTTACTTAAAATATGGAATAAATACAAGTCCAGAATTATGGTCAAATTCCCTAATTGGTTCTCCCCTCAGGAAGCTATTCAAAGAGCAGAAACCAGGCAAAAAACAGATTGGCTAACATATTCAAAATTACTAAAAAAAGATAAAAAGGGAAACATAGAATTCAAAACACAAAAAGAACTTTTGGATGATGGGATAGACATTGATTGGTTTAGATATTGGCAAATAAGAGAAAGATTTAAAGTGGACTCTAAAACAGCAAGTATCGCGGTGGAATCATGTGAATTTGGGAAAATAATAGATAAAGAAAACCCAAAATGGATATCTGAATTTTATAAATTATTGCTTAGTTGGCAGCAAGAAGAGGAAGTAGTAAAAGTAAATATGATACAATGGGCAAAAAATATTGGTTACCCTTTAAATCTAGATAGGTGGGAAGCGGTGTGGAAAAAGAGATTAAAATATTCGGCTTCATATAATTTGAGAGAAAGCTATTACAAAACCTTTTACCGTTGGTACCTAACGCCAGAAAAGATATCCAAGATTTATAAGTCAACAAATAATTTATGTTGGAAATGCCAAAAAGAACCAGGAACTTTATACCATTGCCTTTGGTCATGTAAGTTAGTTAAAAAATTTTGGAAAAAGGTATACGAGACGATAAACTTGATCATATCAACAAAAATCAAATTTCTCCCTGAAACTTTTTTATTAAATATGTGGGAAGAAGAAGCAGATAGAAGACACGGGAAGGTTTTGTATTATTTAATATCAATGGCGAGATTGACGCTAACGCAAAAATGGAAAGGAAAAAAAATTCCAAGTAAAAAAGACTGGTTAATGAAAATTTACGATGCAATAGAAATGGATAAAATGACACAGTTACTTAGAAATCAATCTTTAGAGGAAGTGAATGAAGAATGGGCGAAAGTGCTAGAAAGTTTGAATAAGGAATGGGGAAAGATAGCAACAATTAGCTTCTGTAAATAATAGTTACAAATAAGACATAAAATAGTAGAATACGTGTACTACTTTTAATAGATCATAAGAATTGGAGAGTTAAGATGAAACGAAAAATCACGACGATTTAAAATAATAAAAGAACTAGAGGGGTTTAAAATGAATTACGTATAGGATCAATAATTAGATAGCAATAAGATCAAGACGAAGCTGAAAGGGAAGTTTTAAAATTATACTATCGCTGTAGATGGACCGCTGAAAGGAAAACAATT
>NW_024819452.1:0-1935 GCF_019175285.1 Sceloporus undulatus | reverse complement strand
AAAACCACATTCCAAAAACACGTAATACACTTACAAAATACAAATATGTTTTTTAAGTAGTCACTTCTGTCACTCAGTAAATATAATTCCACTATAAATCCCTGTGTACAAGAAAGCATTACATGTGCTTTGATGCAAATTTCTTCAATCAATGTCTATCATTTTGTTTCCAGTTCATTTTGTATCTGCTAAATATGTGAATAGCAGAAGGAGGAGCAGAACATGAGAGATAGTGTGAAGTGTTCTTGAAGCATTACCAAAGCAAGAGAAAAATCATTTTCTCAGATACAGTTTTGCCCAGTCCTGCCAAACTTTTTAATGTTTTCAGTAGTGTTGATTTATTAGGATTGCTTTGGAAGATAACACACCAAGTACCTTCCCCTCATAAAATCACGGTGACAGAGAATAATTTTTACACCTTTCAAACTGTCCATTGTGAAAGATTTTTCCATTACGATGAAGGTGTTCAGAGATCTTCTCTGTAATATGAAATAATAACTCCCTTGAGATACTAGGTCTGCCAATATAAAAACTATGTGTCGACAGTGAACTGATACTTTGACTGAGCAGGTGTTTATTGAGTAAAGTTTTTTTTAATTATTATTTCTACATTTATCTATTTATTTTCAGATTTTAAAAAAGCAAATTAGCTCACATTTTGGGTTTGTTGCTATTCTTATTCTGATAAATTATCTTCACACAATAAGGTATGCCTGTTTTAATTACTACCATTAAAACTGAACTTGTTACTTCATCACCATACCCACAGCTTTTGCACTTCTCTTGCTGTTCACCCACACAATCTGCTCGTGTGTGGGTAAAAATGTCTCTAGACACTTCACCCTATGTATCTAATGAAGTAGACTTAGGGGCTTGACAGACAGTCCCACTGCCCCTTTCAGCACCAGATCAGGCCCACAGCAACTGCATGCCACAGGCCCAATCCAACGCTTTGCCACTCTAAAAAGGAACATCAAAATGCAGCTCCTTTTTAAAGCAGCAAAATGCCATATGTGCCACTGCGGTAGCGGCTTTTCCACATTTCTTTGGAACAGTGTGTCTAAAGGCTGTGCCAAAGAAATGGCATATGCCACCTGCTATGCAGGCGGGCGGGCAGCACGACGCTGGCATCAGGGCAGAGTTGGGGCATGCAGTGTGTGGTCGCCACGCCCCCACTCCACCCTGATGCTGGTTTTTATTGCCGGTCTGTTTAGCTTCTTAGTCTACGAAATCTTAAGCTACCAACCTCTTCCTTTCAGTTAGTCTGAAAGGTGTTGCAACATCCCTTTGTATTTTGTAAAGAGGCTAATGGATTTCCAGACTAACATGGGCATGGGACAGACAGGCGCAATAGGGGGCCCTCATCTCATGCGAGGGGCAAAGCTTCCAGACACCCCTCACACGTGACGAGGGCACCAAAATGGTGGTGCCCTGTACAGATGGGCACCGCCATTTTGATGTGATGAACACTTAGCATCCACACATCACGGTGCCATAATGGTGTCGCGAGTAACACACAGACTGGAGCAATAAACTGCATCATTCCTTCCAGGAAATTATTAAAACATCTAATCAATATTCTGTACAGCAAACAAGAAAAGATCAAGAGAGAAATCTCCAATCTAGAAGCACATGTACTGAACCAAAACTCTGTATAAGTCATCAATGGACATAACGTCTCGAAGAACAGGAAAACCATTTATGAGAGACTTTTCTCTTCCCTGATGAAAAAGAAAGAAAATAAACTTTGCTTACTACGACAAGACTCCACAATCCACAACAGGAATACCATGAACTCAAACAACAATATTATAAATAGGAACGTTGGGTACTTACCGTGACACGTTCATTTCCTGCAGAGAAGGGTCCTGGCATCCTGTAATCTGGGTTTAGCTCCTCCTATTTGCTCCTGTAGGCAGGGACAATAAACAAAAG
>NW_024819451.1:0-1935 GCF_019175285.1 Sceloporus undulatus | reverse complement strand
ATGTTACCGGCTGTGGATCCACCCCAGAGAAACCTGGGAATGGGGTGCTTAGAACTGGATGCTTGGTAGAGCGCCTCAGTGCAGTCCTTCATGAGAGTTGCTATATAATTCTAAGTACTGTACCTGAAAGATGAAATCCCAGGATTCTGTTGGACAGAGTCCTTTAAGTTTCATGGCATCAAAGTCCTAGGTTTGGGCAATGGAGATACAACCCAGGTGTCAAAAATGACCCCTAGCAATTCTGGACAGACTCATTCAGTCTCTGTCTCTATTGGTGGAGGGCTATTTACACCAAGAAACCCATGGATCTTCATGGGATCTCCAGTTTATTTATCTATATACATCCATCCTTTCAATATAGGGACTCAGGGTGGCTAACAATAAATTTAATACAGTACAAATTCAAGACAGTGCAAATGGATTAAAATTATAACTATTTTTTAAAAATTAAACCATTTATATAATTACACCTTGAAAAAAACCATGTACAATTGCACCTTGACCTCTGAATTGCACAGCAGTTCAAACCTTATCTCTTGTTTTGCTTCGGATCCAGCCCTTGAGGCATCAGCATTTCCAGAAAGGAGAAAAAGTGGAAGTGTGAAATACTTTTTGTTTGGAGGGAGAGTCTATCCAGATTCTGTCCTGTAAAACTATTAGAGACCCCTTTGATGCTGTCTTTGATTCAGAACATATGCTTTTAAGACATCTTGCATTTCTATCTTGATCCAATAAACCTTTGAATTCTTTCAAGCATTCTGTTTTCCTCGCTGCCCATCCCAAGAGTATGAAACATAGCACCAGTCATGGAGATTCAGTCTTTTTCTTAATGGGGATACAGAGCGAGGGCCACAGGATCCCCACTCCTGACATAACATTTGGCCCAGTTCATTGCAGATATTTGAAGTCCTTAATGGTTCAGCCAGACTGGGAGGCTTTGGGAGTCCCTGTCCCTCCAAAAGTAACTTTCCCAAGAGCAGTCTAGGTCTTCCTTCCAAAGACCAGCAGTGGATGGAGAAGGAGGCCTTGGGGAAGCAGAGGAGAGCTTGGCTTGACCCCCAAGGACTCTCCCTTGAAGGTTTCCATCTCTCTAGGAAACGGAGGAGCCTGGGAGGGAGACTGAGGACTAGGGCATGCTGGGAAAAGCTTCAGGGGAGCTTATGGGAGCAAATGTGGGACTTTGCTTTCTCCTCCCATTTACTTTCCTGCTCTTTTATAACAGGCTTGAAGACAACACAAGGTAAGCTCAATGGTGGAAAAGACTGCAAAAGCCATCTTCCCTATACGTTCCATGCTCACCTCCATGGCACCTTAGGAGTAAGCAAGTCTCCACGGAGGGCAGCACAGTCAAAAGACAAAATCCAAAATGAGGAGTGTTCTTTGAGATGCTGATGGTCCTCTGAGAGGAAAATGCCAGCCCCTGAAACCAATCCTGGACAGCTTTTGGGAAAGTGCCCTCAAGGTTTGGTCCAAGCGGCTCTCAGACCCTCGCAGACTGTCCCTTCCCTGAGTCTTGCTCTCCTGGAGGCTCAGAGGAGATTCTGGGGGGCCCTGGCACCTCCTCTTCTTAGGGACCCTGAGCCCCAAGTTCAGCTGACAAAGGGCCATTCGCCCATGAGGAACCCCCATTCCCCGCTCTGTCCTGGCACATGCCTTAGGAAGTCTCTTCCATGGGAATTTGGGAGCCCCTAATCTTAGTGGAAATGGAAACCTCTGGAATCCTCCTATTCTTTACAACCAGGAAACAAGGTATAGTTGTGAATCTCTTCCAGTAAAAAGAGGGGTTGTCGTTGTTGTTGTTGTTGTAATAACAGGGCTCCAGTCAATGGAGGTCTTCTTCAGGCAGTAAAGGGAGGTTTATGCAAACGCAGAATGACATCACTGCTATGGAAGGCTCTCTTGACCAATCAGAGAGCAAGATGAAGCTTCCAGAAG
>NW_024819450.1:246-1935 GCF_019175285.1 Sceloporus undulatus | reverse complement strand
CAGGAAGGAGCTCCGAAACGGAGCTCCTTCCGGGGTTGCGGAAAGGGCACCCTAGGCACCCTGCTGCGACCCCAATACGTCACAACCGCACCGCCTCATTTGGAGGCGGCACGGTCGTCATGTATTGATGACGGTGGCCATGTGGAACGGCCGCCACCATTTTGTGCGCGCAGAGCGCGCACTAGGTTTAGGGCAGTGCAGAAGCACTGCCCCATCTTAACCCTAGTACGCGCTCCGCGCGTACTTTAAGCCCGTCTGTAACGGGCCTATGATTGGTAAGAGAATGGAATAAAACTTTAAAAATTCCTGACAGGGCATATCTAAAGATGCCCTTGAAAGGGTCACTTGAAAAAGTAACTAGAAAATATTACATGTTGAAACAACAAACCTGTTCATTATATTACTTTTGGAATCTAACTACATTTAAAACCATGTTAGATGTCATGGCCAGCCAAGAGCAGGTCTTGGAGGATGAGGAGGAGGATGAGGTTCCTCCAGTGCAAGTGGTAATTGAGGCTACACCAGGTGTTAATCCTGCTCTGCCAGAAGCTAGCCCTGATCTCTCAGCCCCAGAGGAGGAGGCTCAGCCAGGTCCTAGTGCTGGTGGGATTCCTCTGTGGTACAGCAGCCTAGTGGTGACTCTGGGGAGGAACGAGCCTTGGAAGTTCCCTCCTTCAGGCAGTGCAGGTCTGAAAGTGCTGGCAGACGCAGATCCCAGAGAATTGCTGTGAGGCAATTAGCTAACCAGCCTCACCAGGTCCGGGGGAGGGCGTCCCCTATTTAGGAAGCAGAGAGACGCCAACTCAATGCCAGAGTTTATTGTGATTGCTGCTGGCAATGGCTTTGTGTATCTTGACTCCTTGCTGCCTTGACTTTGGAACGGACTGAACTCTCGTTACTTCCTGGCTGCCCTGACCCTGGACTGGACTCTTGTTACCTGCTGGCTGCTCTGGACTAACTATTGTGATCTCTGTGCTCCTGGCTTTGGCTTTCGGTTTGCTCTTTCTCTCAATCCCTGCAAGGTTTGTGGACTGTTTCAGCCGCTTGCTTTGCTAATTACCATCCTTACCAGTGGTGTGGGGAATAACAACAATTAATAGACAAACAATATTAGTTAAAGATATCTGTTAAAACACAAATCAGTTTAAATGTACAAATAAGATGTACACATAGTAAACAATCCCATGTTTAAAGGTCAACTTTTAAAATTTACAAAAATTTAAATTTTTTTTTAAAAAAATGATGAAGATTCATCATTATATGATGAAGAAAGAGCACATGCCTTGCATGTAGGGAGCCCCACATTCAGTCCCCAGCATCAGTAGTTGTCCAGGAATGCTGCCAACACACACTCACATGGCTGATAAGAACCTGCTGGACAAACGGTAAACATGCCGAGCTGCCAAAAGGCAATCCTCCAGCAACAGTGCAAACAAAGTCCAAAGAGAGTAAGCCACAAGCCAGTCCATAGTTCAGGATTACAGAGAGCAATACTACCAGTCCAGTCTGAGATCAAGAATACCAGAGGGTTGGTCAGCAAGTCTGGTCCAAGGTCAAGGATTCCAAGGCAGTCAAAGGTCTAGGAGGCAAGGAGTCAGATCCAACAGCATTCACTTAATGAGAACAAATAGTCTCTGGCAAGAGAGCTCATAATAATAATAATAATAATAATAATAATAATAATAATAA
>NW_024819450.1:0-146 GCF_019175285.1 Sceloporus undulatus | reverse complement strand
AATAATAATAATAATAATAATAATAATAATAATAATAATAATTTATATCCCACCTCTTCTGATTGAGGATCGAGGCGGGTAACAACAAAGAAAATACAGTATATAACAATAAAAACAACAAGCCCCACAAAACCCCGACCCGACCC
>NW_024819449.1:0-1935 GCF_019175285.1 Sceloporus undulatus | reverse complement strand
TTCTCTTCTCTCCACCAATATTATTCCAAGAGTTACAACTCCCTCTACATTCCTGATATATTACAGCAAACCCAATATTTTCCTGATATTTTGCAACTTTGATTAAAAAAGTAAAGTAATATATGCACAATCTGTACAGCTTTACATTTTATACACCTAGTGTAGCACCATAAAAATGAAAAGGGATAGTTTCCTTCCACTAAACCAACAGTTCCCAAACTCTGGCCCTCTGGGTGTTTTGAACTTCATC
Source organism: Sceloporus undulatus (assembly GCF_019175285.1). NCBI lineage: Eukaryota > Metazoa > Chordata > Lepidosauria > Squamata > Phrynosomatidae > Sceloporus > Sceloporus undulatus. The sequence continues at coordinate 1,685 of NW_024819449.1, read as the reverse complement.
TCCCAGAATTCCTGAATGTTGGCTAGGATGGCTGGGCTTCTGGGAGGCCAAAATCTCCAGAGAACCAACTTTTGGGAGCCACTGTACTAAACAAACTGACTTGGGAAGAAACTATTTTGTTGTCAAAAGGGAGAACAAAATAGTCTTAAACTCAAAATAATAAAATTAGTACTTGCAACCATGCACATCTTAAACAGGCCCATTCTGACTATGAAAACTACAAACCTCCATGGAGCCAAGGGCTCAATTTCCACTCTGAATATTTCAGGAGCAATGCCCTGCTGCCATCATTATATTCTCCATGACAGCTGCCATTACCTCTTATTACCTACTTATTTTTATTGTTTAAAACAGTGTGCACACATTTTTATTTTTACTTTTTTAATATATTCTTGCCGGCTTCAGAAGTTTGAAAAGCAAAAGGCCAACAATGAGTCTAATCTCCCATTCTGGGAGCGTCTAGAAACGCAGTACGTGAGCTTTACTTTTTTAGACAGCAGCTCCCAGAATTTGCTAAGCAGCATGGCCTTTGGATGTTGTGTTCCAAACCTAACTTTTCCAAAAGCTGTCCAAACTGTTACAATGTCTGACCCAACAGTGATCTAAATATCTTCAGTGGGATTTGACTCATTGTTGACCTTTTGCATTTCAAGCTTCTGGAGCTGGCAAGAGCATATTCAAAAAGATAAAAATGTGTGCACACCACTACGTGTGCGTGTTAAAATATTAGTAGTGACTGACTTTAATGTGTTTTTGATCATAATTTGGATAATGGTTTTACTGATATAAAACTGCCGTGAGCACACTCTGCAGAAATGCAGCATAGATATTTTATAAATAAAATAAATAATTGGTCTCTTGAGAGAGCATTCATGGTGGAAGGGGCAAAGAAGTCCATGAAAGAATCCTTCAACTGAGATGATGAGGAGACAGTGCCAAAGAAGGAGGGGTGGGGAACCAGAATCTTTTTCAATGTTTTTCAAAAGATGAACTGGGCAAAATATTGGTGATGAGTGCATTTGCCTGTTTGTCCTATAGCAGAGACAAAACTGCATCCTTGTAAGAAATATAGGCCTTTCTCTATTGTATTAATATTCAACAGGCCCACTGTAATCTCATGAGAAAGCTGAAAGAGTCTCAACATACAAATGGTGGCTGTTACTGCCATGCACGGCTAAGGAATTGCTTATGTGTCGCTGATAGATGTGTTATTCATCATCCTCCTGACATAATAGCCATGAGTTTTGAAGTAGCAGGTAAAGAATTGGGAATCCTGCTGAGCCTGGAGACTGTAAATCCAACTGTGGTGACACTTATGATCGACATTAATGGGAATGTCAGAAGTACAGGTGTTCAATACATGAATAATGTAGCAAGTGACTATATATATTAATTAGCAATCCACTCTTGTGCAAGTGAGGAAGGATCCCAACTATATTGTCAAAGGCCAATTGAAAGGAAGAATGTTGAATGTGATAACTGAGACTGGTTGGTCATTATGCACACACAGTGTCCTGGTGGTCCCATAATAATATTGGGGAAAGAGCTAAGGGTTGTTAAAGGGCATCAAATACATTCTAGTTTTGCAGAGAGGATCTGGAGAGCCAGTGTAATATAGTAATTTGAGTGTGAGACTAGGAACTTTATCGCACTGCGTTCCTTCCATGCGTTCTGAGCACGGAACG
>NW_024819448.1:0-1936 GCF_019175285.1 Sceloporus undulatus | reverse complement strand
TATTGGAGGATGTCTAGGCTAAGAAACTGTCACCTCTAATTCTCTACATGGAAACGCTGGCTAGGATTCTCTATGCTCAATATTGGAAAAACAAAGTGGTACCAACTGAAGAGGAATGGTTTATTAAGTTGTGGGAAGCTAAGAGATTGGATATTTTGACAGAAAGGCTGAGGAATAAAGACATAAATGTTGTAATTAAGGATTGGAAATACTTAGATAGATACTGTGGACTTAAGGTATTATAACCTCTGCTGCTTAACTTTGTCTAATTTGCATAACTCTCCTTGTTTTAACTTTTTTGCATAACATAAATATATTTGTGATATTCATATATTTTCACAAAAGCTGATGATTTAATACCAAGTTGGAGGAATACAAATGGTGTTATAAAAGCGGAGTACCATTTGTTATGTTGGAAGTGTATGAAACTAATGTGGATTTTCATATAATCATTTGTGTATTGTGTTTTGTTGTTGTTGTTGTTGTTGTTTTGTTTTGTACGTTTTGTATTATGTCTTCTTTATATGTTTTCTTAATAAAATAATTTTTTTTAAAAACGGGACAGAGTGGGAGAGACATGTAATTTATATGACATGTAATTTAAAAAGAAAGATGCAAATCTCTCCCCATCTCCTTCCTGAGATCCCAAAATGAGATTTTAATAGCTTTACTATCCAGACTAGTTTAGAACACTTCAGTCAAGTCTAAAGATGGAGAAGCTGATGATGGCCCAAAGGTCTATGGTCCAAAGCTTTTCTCCATCACTTGTTTTTAGCCAAAGGAAATGGTGACCACCGGACATGACTTCGGGGCAGATTTTGTATACTTAGTTCATAGCTTCCCTTCCAGTTCCTAGGAGTTTATCACACAGGAGGGAACCAGCCAAATCCTGTGCAGAAACGGGATTTAAAACCACAAAAGCAGGAATGTTTTCAGACAGGTTGAGCCTTAATCCAAAATCAACATACACAGAAAGTGGACAAAACCTGCAATTGCATGCAGCTGAGTATGTTGTGTGTGTGTGTGTGTGCCAAAAAAGCAACTAAACCTAGGATAATTGATCTTGTTTTTCCCCTTGAGTTTTCCTAAAAGATTTGCTTTGTGTGAATACTTAGACCTGGGATAAACCAGTGAATTAAACTACATGTGAAAGGGATCTAGGAGTTCAAGTAGACCACAAGTTGAACATGAGTCAACAGTGTGATGCGGCAGCTAAAAAGGCCAATGCGATGTTAGGCTGCATCAAGTATAGTGTATAGATCAAGGGAAGTAATAGTGCCACTCTATTCTGCTTTGGTCAGGCCTCACTTGGAATACTGTGCCCAGTTCTGAGCATCACAATTAAAAAAGGACATTGAGAAACTGGAGCGTGTCCAAAGGAAGGCGACTAAAATGGTGCAGGATTTGGAAACCATGCCCTATGAGGAATGACTTAGGGAGGTGGGGATGTTTAGCCTGGATAAGAAAAGGTTAAGGGGTGATGTGATAGCCCTGTTTAAATATTTGAAGGGATGTCATACTGAGAAGGCAGTTAGCTTGTTTTCTGGTGCTCCAGAGAACAGGATCCAGAACAATGGATGCAAGCTCCAGGAAAAGAGATTCCACCTCAACATTAGGAAGAACTTCCTGACAGAAAGGGCTGTTTGACAGTGGAACATACTCCCTCAGTGGAGAATGATGGAGTCTCCTTGTTTGGAGGCCTTTAAACAGAGTCTGTCAGGTATGCTTTGATTGAGAGTTCCTGCATGGCAGAAGAGGGTTGGACTGGATGGCTTTGAGATCACAATGTGACAATCTCAATGCTTCAGGTAAGGATCAGAGTGGACCAGTCTAAATCCTTCAGGCAAGAAGCATCAGTCTGAACTCATAACAGTCCCGTCACAATCTTTCAAGAAAGGCGCTTCAGGATGAGATCACAATGGGACAGTCTCAAATA
>NW_024819447.1:0-1936 GCF_019175285.1 Sceloporus undulatus | reverse complement strand
TGTAACATCTTGCCTGATGAATCATAGAATCACAGAATCCTACAGTTGGAAGGGCCCCCAAGGGCCATCCAGTCCAACCCCATTCTGCCATGCAGGAACTCTCAATCAAAGCAACCCTGACAGATGGCCATAAGCCCATTAGATTTCTAAAAGCCTGTTGGAATAGGGATGAAAGGAAGGTGAGAGCCTCCCAAAGGAAAGGGGAGATGGAAAGTCTGGGAGCAGCCACCGCCAAGAAGGCCCTTCCTCCTCCTTCAAAAGCAGGGGGTCCAAGAGAAAGGCCTTTCCTGAGGCTCTCAGGGCTCCAGTGGGTCCCTGTGGGGAGATCTGGTCCTTCAGTCGGCCTGGATCCAAGCCATATGATGGCCTGAGGCTCCTTCAGGATTCACTCAAAAACATAGGATTCAAGAGTTGGAAGGAACCTCATGCGGTCGTCCAGTTCAGCCGTATTTTGCCAGAGGAGGACACCCCCCATCCAAGCCCTCCCTGCGATGGATGTCCACTCAGACCCCTTTTAAAAAGCCTCCAAAGAAGGAGAGCCCACCACCCTCCATTGAGGCAGCAGCATCTTCTATGGTCAAACAGCTCTTATTACCAGGAAGGTATTCCTAAGGTTTAGGTGGAATCTCTTTTCCTGTGTTTTACACGCATATATGAACATACGTATATACAGAAAATGTACTTGTCTGCCTTCTCTCTCTCTCTCTCTCTCTCTCTCTCTCTCTCTCTCTCCCCATCCCCTCCAAGACACCCCCATGAAGCCACAGGGACAACAGTCCTTTTCAAAGACCAAGCTGGGCTTTAATACACCAGATGTGTTGCTGAATTAAGCGCATTAATGCTCTTTTGGGAATCCCAACTGCTGTCTGGGCTGCACTGAAGTGCCTCTGTGGTTATGCAACACTGCAAGAACTGGACAATGTTTTTCCTTGCTTAGCACCGTTGGAGTTGTGCCTCTGTCTGTCTGCGTTTCCGTCTGTGTCTTCTTTTGGTTCTCTTGAGTGGCGATGGGCAGGACAGATTTTAGATTTAAGACTTACCTATTGCAGAGAGGTGTCTGAAGGTCAGGGCTCGGCCCTTGATGGGTGATTGCTTAAAAGCATCTGGGGCCAGGCAGGGCCTCCTTCCAAGCAAGGAGCCCACTTGCTTCAGGTGGGGTTCCACCATCATGGAGACCAACTTTAGCGTCTGGACTCATACATTCTTATGATTACATCTATTTTATTTTCTTATATCCTGCCTTTCCAGGAGAGCTGCATTGCTCCACTGATACGGAAGGCACCAGCTGCCACTGAAGTCCGCCTTGCGCCCTTCACTGAGCTGAAAATGGCCAAAACCCCAGGCCTCTCAAGACTTTGTTTGGTAGCAAAATGGGCCTTGTTCAACAGTGGAACATACTCCCAAAAGAGACTGAATGGCCATCTGTGCCAGGGAGGGCTTGGGTGGTGCCTTCCTGCCTGGCACAATAGGACTGGACTGGATGGCCCTTGGGGGCTCTTCCAACTCTAGGATTCTGGGATTCAGTCAGTAGATTCCAGCATGGATTCCAGTGGATTCTACCCTTGAAGCATGGGGAACTAACCCTACCTAGTCCATTCCAGGGCCAACATGACAACTCTCTGTGGGTGGATAATGGGACCCCTGGCGTACCCTTGTGCCCAGGACATGGACACAAGGAAGATCCATTCTGGGGGTGAAAGGAAAGAAATGAAACTGAACTGCACAGTTGCTAACAGAAAGAAAGAATTTGAAGACACAGCCATGTTAGTCGGGAATATCAGTCTGCAAAGGGATCTTGCAGCACCTTTGAGACTCGCAGAAAGAAAGAAGCTGCGAGTATGAGCTTTGCTAGACTTGAGCCTACTTCATGCAAGCCCCTAAGGAAGGAGGCTTGAGCCTTTGAAAGCTCAGGCTACCAGCTTCCTCCCTTCTTTCA
>NW_024819446.1:0-1936 GCF_019175285.1 Sceloporus undulatus | reverse complement strand
TCTTGGGGTCCGGACTCCCCCTTCCATTAGAAAAATGAATGGGGTGTATTGCTGCGCTGTCGCACCCAAGCCCCCATTATCATGGTCGCACTTAATCTGGACCCCCCCTTCCTAAAATCCTAGCTACGTCCCTGCTAACCTGGGCACAAAATGCTGTTTGAAAACACTGAAATTCTGGACCATGCCAACAACGATCAGGTCAAAATGCACAGGGACGCCATTGCAATCCACAAACATCTGGACAACTTCGACAGGAAAGAAGAAACCCGGAAAGGAAGCAAAGTTTGGCTACCTGAAAAACACCAAAATCAAGACCTAGCAAATGCAAATGAAAACCACCCAGGATCAGAGGAGTTTCCCAGCAGGCAATCGATCATGAATTAAATAGAAACCCTGAGGCCTTGCCATTCAACAACAGAACAATACACAGATTAACATGGAAATCACTCCTCCCAACCTAGAATCACACAGTGTGTATATATATATATACACACGCGCGCGCACACACACACACACACACACACCACTCTCTTCCATGCCAGCATTCTCTGAAGCCACAGATGCTGGTGAAACGTCAGGAATAAACTCTTCCAGAACATGGTCACATGGCCCAAAAAACCCATAAAAAGCTTTCCCGATACGTCTGGTTCTCCATCCCTCTTACCATCCTTCTTGCCCTTCTCTGTACCTGCTCCAACTTATCGATATCCTTCATCGCATGAGATGCCCAGAGTTAAACGCAAGAGATGAGGAAGGCAGAGGGGGAAAAATAACCAGCTAAATTTGGTCCCCATTTCCTAAAGTTATAGTTCATTTTTAACATTTTCAACTTCTTTCTTCTTCTTTTTTTGGATGTTCTCAGAAACGGATGGATGCGGCCGAATTCCAGAAGATCATGGGTGACCTGGACCACAACAAGGACAACGAAGTGGACTTCCAGGAGTTCACCTGCTTCCTGGCTTGCGTCTCGATGGGGTTTGATGAGTTCTTCCGGGGCTGTCCCAAACCTCCTCTTCCCAAGAAATAAACCCGAAGGGATATTACACTCCTAGAGAAGTGTTTTGATTTCCAATAAAAAACACACACATTAAAAGGTTCTTTTTATTATCCTAAGCTGTTCTGCCTCTTCTTCTTGGGGGTTATTTGGGGGATTTTTAGAGGTGGATCTCCATAACACTCCAAAAATGAAAATTGGACAGTGGCTGTTTTGTAAAACAACAGGTACAATAGCATCCCCTCCAATGTCCCTGTTTTGCAAGGACAGTGCCAAATAATCCTGTTGTCCTACCTTTTCAATGGCTTTTAAAGTGTCCCAGTTTCTCTCTTCTTTCCACTTCCCCCTTTCTCTTAAGCTTATTTCAGTTGCTGCGTACTGAGTTCAAAATACATACGTAGTTTGTAATTTATTAAATCGGTGCAGGGAGAGGAGAAAAGATAGTTGAATCATGACCTTCCCAGTTGTTGTTGTTGTTGTGTGCTTTCGAGTTGTTTCTGACCTATGGATTTTCTTTGCAAGATTCCTCAGAGGAGGTTTGCCATTGCTTTCGTCTGAGGCTGAGAGAGTGTGACTTGCCCAAGGTTACCCAGTGGGTTCTTATATTATTGTTGTTGTTGTTGTTGTTGTTGTTATTATTATTATTATTATTATTATTATTATTGGTATTTATACCCTTCAGCCCTAAAGGCTCTCAGAGCAGCTTACAATTATTATTATTATAATTAATTGGACGGTTCCCTGTCCTTACAATCTAAAAAGACATGACACAAAAGGAGAAGGGAATGGGGATCTTATTAATATTATTATATTATAATAATAATTAATAATTTGTTTTATTTATATATCGCTATTGCTGAGCCAGGATTCAAACCCTGGTCTCCAGAGTCATAGCCCAACACTCAAACCCTACTTCCCAGTAGACTTAGGCAAAAGCAAACT
>NW_024819445.1:0-1936 GCF_019175285.1 Sceloporus undulatus | reverse complement strand
CCCCCTCCCACCATTCCAACTCCCACTGCTGTGGGCTCTGAGGTAGAGAAGAACCATCATTGCTGGTCCCAGAAGCTGGTGACGCACCCTCCCTTCATTCCAACTGCCACTGCTATCAGCTCTGAGGGAGAGAAGACTCGTCATTGCCAGTCCCAGCAGCTGGTGAGGCACCCTCCCTCCATTCCAACTGCCACTGCTGTGGGCTCTTAGGGAGAGAAGAACCTTCGTTGCCGGTGCCAGCAGCGGGGGAGACACCCTCCCTCTATTCCAACTGACTGCTGTGGGCTCTGAGGGGGAGAAGAACCATCATTACCGTTGCCCGCAGCTGGTGGGGCACCCTCCCCCCTTTCCAACTGCCACTGCTGTTGGCTCTGAGGGAGAGAAGAACCATCATTGCCAGTCCCAGCAGCTAGTTAGGCACCCTCCCTCCATTCCAACTGCCACTGCTGAGGGCTCTAAGGAAGAGAAGAACCATTGTTGCCGATCCCAGCAGCTAGTGAGGCACCATTCATTCCAAATACCACTGCTGTGGGCTCTGAGGGAGAGAAGAACCATTTTTGCCTGTCCCAGCAGCTGGTGAGACACCCTTCATTCCAACTGACACTGCTGTGGGCTATGAGGGACAGTAGAACCATAGTTGCCGGTCCCAGCAGGTGGTGAGGCACCATTCATTCCAACTGCCACTGCTGTGGGCTCTGAGGGAAAGTACAAGCATTGTTGCCGGTTCCAGCAGCTGGTGAGGCACCATTCCTTCCAACTGCCACTGCTGTGGGCTCTGAGGGACAGATGAACCATAGTTGAAGATCCCAGCAGCTGCGTGAGGCACCATTCATTCAAACTGCCACTGCTGTGGGCTCTGAAGGAGAAAAGAACCACTGTTGCCTGTCGCAGCAGCTGGTGAGGCACCCTTCATTCCACCTGCCAGTGTTGTGGGCTCTGAGGGAGAGAAGAACCATCATTGCCGGTCCCAGCAGCTGGTGAGCCACCCTCCCTCCATTCCAACGGACACTGTTGTGTGCTATGAGGGACAGAAGAATCATCGTTGCTGATCCCAGCAGCTGGTGAAGCACCTTCCCTCCATTCCAACTGACTGCTGTGGCCTCCGGGGGGGAAGAAGAACCATCATTGCAGGTGCCAGCAGCTGGTGAGGCACCCTCCCTCCTTTCCCACTGCCACTGCTGTGGGCTCAGAGGGAGAGAAGAACCATCATTGCCGATCTCAGGAGCTGGTGAGCCACCATTCATTCCAAATTCCACTGCTGTCAGCTCTGAGAGAGAGAAGAATCATCGTTGCTGGTCCCAGCAGCTGGTGAGGCAACCTCCCTCCATTCCATCTTCCACTGATGTGGGCTCTGAGGGAGAGAAGAACATCATTACCGTCCCAGCAGCTGGTGAGGCACACTACCTCCATTCCAACTGCCAATGCTGTGGGCTCTGAAGGACTGAAGAACCATCGCTGTCATTCCCAGCAGCTGGTGAGTCAACTTCCTCCATTCCAACTGCCACGGCTGTTGGCTCTGAGTGAGAGTAGAGTCATCGTTACTGGTCCCAGCAGCTGGGGAGGCACCCTCCCTCTATTCCAACTGACTGCTGTGGGCTCTGAGGGGGAGAAGAACCATCATTGCCGTTGCCCGCAGCTGGTCGGGCACCCTCCCTCCTTTCCAACTGTCACTGCTGTCGGCTCTGAGGGAGAGAAGAACCATCATTGCCAGTCCCAGCCGCTAGTTAGGCACCCTCCCTCCATTCCAAGTGCCACTGCTGAGTGTTACCCATGCTGGTTTATATAAATTTTGGAATCAATGATAAACCTTGGATGACCCCTGGCCAGACTCCTAGCTTGCCCGCCATTACTGGCAAGGCGACAAGACATGTACACATTCCCTAGGGGAACAGCCACATTAACATCTTAGAAGGTCTGGGAAGTCGCATGAAGGGAT
>NW_024819444.1:0-1936 GCF_019175285.1 Sceloporus undulatus | reverse complement strand
CTGATTGGCCAGGTGAGCCTTACGTCAGCTATGATGTAGCTGCTCATTAGCATGTGATGTCAGCTCTCATTAGCATGTACCTCCCCCCAGATTAACCCTTTGTGGTTCAGGAGAAGTCCCCAAATGACTGGAGGGCCCAGTCATTACAGGTGGTCATGCCCAAAGGTACATAAATTTTGAAAAGAGATACATAAATGTATACAGGAAATATTGCAAATAAACTTCCCATTAATACCAAAAATACATTTATTAAATATGGTAGAAGGCAAAGAAACAAGGACAAAGCTGAGGCCGTTATTGTATTTAGCTACAACAGCCAGAATAACATTAGCACAATACTGGAGAAAGAAAGAGGTACCAAGTATTGATGATTGGCTGGAAAAAGCTATGGATATTGTGGAATTAGATAAAATAACACTCATGATGAGAGAAGAAATGCTGGATGAAAATGACACTTGGGAACCCTTAAAAGAATTCTGTGGAAGACGACAGATGGGATAGCGTGGAAACTCTTGTTCGTTTGATTGCTCTCTGGTCTGTTTTTCTTTTTAAGAAAGGTAAAAGGGTAATAGATACTTTATTAATACGACACGTAAGACACAAGGGAAATGATTATTTTGTAACAAATTGCATAAAGAACAAAGATTGCACTATCTTAATAGATACTCATAAGCTATTTGCAAGGGGCAAGATAAAGGCAGGTGATTTCAGAATTGAGGAATATTTGAGATTAGCTATAAACAGTAACAATATATTATTTATTTATGGTATTTATATATAAGCATATATAATGTGGGGGGAGGGGGGAAGATTATGTTGACAATGACTGTAAAAGAAGAACTGTGTTTTTTCTTTTAATGTAAATAATGATAATTTTTTTTAAAAAATTAAAAATCATTAAGCAACAAATACAGGCAAAAACAGGAATAGTACTATTAAATTTATTTATTGGAGAGGAATGCAGACTGATGTACAAAAAGTTTACTTTCTCACTGAGTGGTAACAAGGATGATTACTGCTATGAAAGGAAGAGCAGCAGATAGTACTGTATGTCTATAGATAATTGGAGAGCTCAGTTCCAACTGGCTGCCAGAGAAACTGACCTATAAACTGAAGTCATTATCACCCCACAAGTCCTTCTGCAGCAATTGGTGGCAATTTATTGGCTAGGTCAACAATGGATAATTTATTCTTCATCTTTCCAAAACAAACATGAACTTGTGGAAAGATAGACTTTCTTCACCCTATCAATGAACCACACTCTGGCTATCTGGAATATGTGCATGGTTGTGAACACTAACATCCTCTAATGAATACCAAACCATGATCATATGAGTGACAGCTATTCTACCCCATAGCATATTAATTCATAGACATTTTTATTGCTTTTTTAAAAAATAATTCTCTACATATTCTGTTTTAATCTTTAATCGGCTACCACAGAGGAAAGGTATCTGTAGAGTCCATATTCCATGTTTTACTCTTGTCAGTAATAAATTCCTGCCAGATATGATTTAGTTATTAAAATGATTGTGATGGGATTTATAATAGTTTTTTTTCATAATCTTTATTAAATTTCCAAGATAATATACATATGAAAAATATAGATATCCAATCCATTATTGAAATTACATTTCAACATAAAACATAAAACAAATTCCATACAAAGAAAAAATTTCATCCTATTAGACTGATATCTAATGTCCAAAATTGACTTCCAAACATTTCTCCTACCCTCTTTAGGATATTTCTGTGATCTTCAAAATCTTTACCTCCCTAGCCAATATGTAGTCCCTTATCTGTTATCCAAGAAGGTATATACAAAACATCAAATTTCTTTTTCCGAAATGCCACTATAAGTTGACTGTAAAACGAATAATATTCACTATCCTATTCTTGGAATAATCTGCCGAAAAATAAAGAAAAGAAACAAAAC
>NW_024819443.1:130-1936 GCF_019175285.1 Sceloporus undulatus | reverse complement strand
TCTGTGTGCTGTAGATGACTGCTAAGCATTCAGTGGAGATTTGTACAATAGATTTTTCTTGTTCTATACCCTTTATATTTTTGCAGGAACAGAGAATAATAATGTCTGTTACTTGTAGTCTCATTGTGTACTCTTGTTGCCTTGAAGAGTATAGATCCTTCTGAATTCTTTCTCCCCCATGCTCCTTTTCTCAGGCCGTCCTTCCAACATGTACTTCCAAACGCACGATCAGATTGGGATGATCAGCGCTGGGCCTAGCCATGTTACCGCCATGAATATACCCATCCCATTCAACTTGGTGATGCCTCCTATGCCACCACCAGGATATTTTGGGCAGGCCAACGGGCCAGCTGCTGGTAAGATACTATCTGAAATTGCTCTGTACTTGCAAAATCTTCTCTGAAATGCTCAGGAGGCAGGATATAAAAAAGAATTCTAGCGACATAATTGTAGCTCTTTCGCTAGTGTAATTTATTTGATGTCTGGAATTGTCCTAAAACTTTGGCAAGTACCGTTCTACCTTTGCTTCTGGGCCAGCAGCTTTGAGCAGTCCACACAAGTTGTGGATAGAAGAGCACACTCTTTCTCTCTTCAGTGGAAGAGCCTGCCTTGTGATTTCTTACTGCTTCATAGCCAAAACTAGGGCAGTTTTTGTAGGCTGTTAGCTTTCTGCTGGCAAAGACTTCACTGATTTCTTAGTCCTGCTTTGTGTCACAGCCATTGTGTTTTTACTTGGACCTTCCATTTTTTATTTATTTATTTATTTATTTACTTATTTTGGGTAGCTTTACTTTTATCCATTAAAAAGGTTAGATGTTTTCAGCGCTCCCAGGAATTCCAGCCATGAGAGTACCTAGAGCATAATATTGATTGACACTGAACTCATACACTGTGGTCAAGATGGTATATTAAGGAATCTAGCATAAAAAGTTCATAGGCAGAACTTGGCTTCCCATTTCCCACTCCCACCACCCAGGACTCAAGGTTTCTAGCAGTAGCCCCTCCTGACCAGCCATTCTGTGACTGGTGGAGAGCTGCTAGTGGTGGTGGTGGTGAAGTGTCTCATTGTTATTCATAGCCAGACATAGACTGGTTGCATCTTTCTCTGAGATCTCCTGGGGTTATGGCAGATGATGTCACGGGTCTATGACTGGCTACAGATTGACTGGGGAGTTATCTCTGCAAAACTACAAGTTGTGGGGTGGGGGTGCTTTAATCATTGCAGTGGGTGGAAGAGAATGCCAACCTCCAATGATTTAAAAAAAAAAAAAAGATACATGGAGCTGTAAGGTAAACTTGTGTTTGCATATTTCACTAGCTGGATGCTGACCCTAGTCAGTTTCTCTGTTTAATCTGTTTGTATACTTGTCCCAGGGGACAGCAGAGGAGGACAGCCTGAATTGGCAGCCCCTTCATCTTTTTCTGGGCGGGAATTAGTCATGATTCCTTTCTAAGGAAAGGAAAGGGAGAGTATCCTTCAGGGACCAAGGTGGTTTCTGCTTTTTCGACAAGAATTTCTCAAGTCGTTTTCTCCAAGAATTTCTCCTGCTTTTGAAAAAAAAGTTTTCTTCTTCTGACTCTTCTCCTTTAGGAATTCTGAACATCAGCAGAGCTGGGAAACATTTGGCCTACAACCCCCATGATCCCCAATTATTTACCATAATGGCTGAGATTTCTGTGAATTGTGGTCCAACACACTTGCAGGCCAAAGGTTCCCCAGCCTGATTCTGGAAGCATCTAGAAGTGGTGTTCTTACATTATTATTATTATTATTATTATTATTATTATTATTATTATTATTATTAT
>NW_024819443.1:0-120 GCF_019175285.1 Sceloporus undulatus | reverse complement strand
TATTATTATAGCGCTGTAGATTTGCACAGCGCTGTACATAAAAACAATAAATATATAAGAGTAAACCTGCCTGTGGCGTACAATCTAAACCTGCCTATGGAGTACAATCCATGCATTTGA
>NW_024819442.1:1448-1936 GCF_019175285.1 Sceloporus undulatus | reverse complement strand
GAAGCAGAGAGAGTACAGGGCAATTTTTATTTTTATGGAAGGAACCGCTGATCCAGTCACAAACACACACATACACCTTCCTCCCCATGTTCCCTAGTCCAGCATGCATGCATGCATGCATGCACATGCACATGCACACACACTTTCTCTCCTTCCTTGCTTTAGCTCCTTTTACATTTGGCTTTCCCCCAACTGATTCTTTATCTCTGCCACCTCCTCACCCCACTCACCCAGACATGCTGGCCACTGCAGACAATATAATAATAATAATAATAATAATAATAATAATAATAATAATAATAATAATAATAAAACTTTATTTATATACCGCCCTTCTAAAAACCAGGACGGTGAACAATAGTTCCAACAATATAACAACAGGTCATACAAAACATTAAAAACAGATTAATAAAAATAATAAAATGTCCATGCCGGCAAACAGTGCTGACAAGGGGAGGGGGGGAGAGTAGCTGGTCAGGGGTAAGCTT
>NW_024819442.1:0-1348 GCF_019175285.1 Sceloporus undulatus | reverse complement strand
CCAATGTAAGTCTTTAAGGACTGGTGTTATATGACTGGCCCTGGCAGTGCCAGTAACCAGATGGGCTGCCATATTCTGCACAAGTTGCAGCTTCCGGGTATGGTACAAGGGTTGCCCCATGTAGAGCAACCTAGATGGAACTTGGTTGCAATTGCTGAGGGTCCAGAATGGAGAGAGAAGTCAGTAACTCCCATGACAAGTGAGGCTGGCAAGTGTAGTGAGGTGTTTAGCAATGTAAACCAATGGAGTGTCTCTTTGCAACTGGACTGTGCTGAAGATTAGTCAGTTGGGGCTGATATTTATACTGAAATCGTTGCTTGGGGGCAGAAACTGAGCATTCGAAAAGGTTTAAATTGCTTTAGGATGTTTCCTGGGTGGGGAAAGAATTGTCTGAAACTGAATTAAATGCAGTGGGTCCTTGGTGGAAATTCTTCAGCCAAAAAGGATCATCACACTGGCTCTCAGGTCCTTCTTGGCTCTGAATTTGGGTCCCATTCACAAGCCAATGTATAGCACAATCTGACGGCGAAACTCCCAGAGATCAACAATAACATAGCAGAGAACAGAAGAAAATCTCCAGATATAGGTATTGGCAATGCACTGACTATTTGCCACACTTAAAAAGAACTCATAGACACAGTTGATTTCCTCCAAGTCCTTGGAGGTTCTTTATCTTGAGTTGGAATAGAAAACAAATATGTACCAGCTCTCCTCACTGACTTCCATCAACTTCATAATCTCTTCTACACCCAACGTTTGGAAGAAAGTAAAACAAACATTCTATAATCAAGTGCCTACTTGGTTGTCACCCCAGGAGGCTTGGAACATAATTCTTCCCTTAGAATCCACCACTCCTCTAAAATATAAAGATTTAATTAAATGGCAGAACAACAGACCTTTATTGAAATCTAGCATGGAGTTGGCTGAGGAAGGTATTAATTGCCCATGTTTCCCTTATTTGCAATTAAAGGAAAAGTTCTTGGCGGATGGAAAACAATATAGGTTTATGATCAAAAATAATGAATAAACCAGAGAAAGGTATGATTTCTAAATTATATAAACTATTTCTTTTTAGAGAGATGGAACAAGAAACTATTAAGGAATGCACAATAAAATGGGCAAGAAACATAGGTCACACTATAAATTTAAATGCATGGGAAAGAGTATGGGGAAGAGATCTTAAAAAAACTCTGTCTATGGACATGAAGGAGAATTTATACAAGATGGTGCATCGCTGGTATTTAACCCCATGTAAACTGGCAAGAATCAACAAAGGAAAGGAAGGAAGATGCTGGAAATGTTGGAAATGTATGGCTAACCAAGGAACATTTTATCATATGTGGTGGCT
>NW_024819441.1:0-1936 GCF_019175285.1 Sceloporus undulatus | reverse complement strand
GCATCTTGTTTGGATCTCAGAGCGAAGTGACCTGTAGTGGTGATAAGTGTGTCAGGTGCCTCAGTGGGGCATGCCTGCAAACAGCTGTATATATGAAGATATGTCTAGCTCTTTACCAATAATTGGATGCACTACTGATGGGAGTTGTCATAACCTACATGTGGAGTGTATTGGTTTGGAAAAGACTGCTGTAGATCCAGAGTTGTATCCTCATGAGTTAAGCAGCCAACTCACAGTTCTTGTGATGGGAAAATAAAAACAATAGCAAACAACTCCTGGTAACAAATATTTGTTAAGCCAAGCAGTTGAGATGGTGCAAAACTTTAGATTTGATTGAGAGTAAGCCATTTTATTTCTATACAAACAAGCTTAATTAACTGGTTTAGCACTAGCTGGCCATGTGTTATGTCAATGTTAAAAAAAAGTAAAAGCTAGTATCTTATCGTGAGTTAAGTCACTTTGCATAATGATAAATCAATTTAAAGAAATGTGCAGTAGGAAATTTTCCTGTTTCCCTTCTTTTGTCTTCCACTGGAAGCACTCTCTGAAGCCTTTGGGTGGGTTGGGTTGGACAGCTACCTTGGCAAGATGACAGAAGCTGCAGAGGCCCACTGGAGAAGAAAAGAATCTATGGCCTGTTACAGACTGGCAAAATAAAGCTGCTCCGGGTCTCTTTGGAGGTATGCTGTTTAAATGATGCATGGGTCCTAAGAATCCAGAAGCTGCACCAAAGCTACACTCCAGTGCTTAGGAATGGAGTGTGGCTTTGGCGCGAGCTCCGGACTCTTAGGACCCATGCATCATTTAAACAGCATACCTCCAAAGAGACCCGAAGCAGCTTTATTTTGGCAGTCTGTAACAGGCCAATAAGAACTGGGTTTGGATGCTTACAGTGCACAGTCTTCTGTCTCACATTATTCAAGAGCAGATGACTATAAAGTTAAATGTTTGAATTACAGTTCCCAATCACCCCCCCCCCCCCCAATTTCTTCAGGAATGCGGACTGAACAGATTTATCAGAGGCTGCTTTTGATGCAAATAATGGGTTGGGGGGTGAATGGTAACAGTATTTCCGCAACCACCCATGTCTAGGCAGAAATAAGCCCCACTAAGTTCAACACAGCACACTCTCAAGGAAGGGTGGAAGTTAATTTGTCTTTTCAATCCAAGCCAGAGTCTCTTTCCAGTTATTCTATTTGTTTTCTATGAGCTTAGTTAATTCTAAAATCCTTGTACTGTAGAAGAAAGAACAGGTTCTACTTTGATCCAAAATATATGCAAGTTACAATTATATTCTCCATCTTCTTATGCTTCCTGATTTATAGTCTTCTGTCTAGTTTCTCACACCACTATCAATAGCTCCATTTCCAGCTTAATAGAATCAAATGTCACTCTCCTGACTTTCAACACCATTCTCATTCATCCTATTCAACAGTAATACTGGCAAGATGCAAGCTACTACTCTTGATTTGGGGGCTGATGCTGGAACATCTAACAGTTATTGGTTCTTTTTTAAAAAAGAAAAAAATGTTTGGAATGAAGGAGTGTACGTCATAGTTAAACGATTCAACTTTACATTTAGTTATCCATTTAAGGTAGATATTTATGTTTCTTCTTCAAGACCCCCAAAAGCCCAGCACAGGAATTTATCTCTGTGTATCTCTCTCAGTATATTTCTGTCTCAGTTCTAGGAAAGCCTGGGGGGGGGGGGGAATAGTAGCAGAGCTTTGAAAAGTTATTTTTGAGCACTACCAGGAACTCCAGTGGCCATGCTGACTAAGGATTCTAAAAGGTGTTTCTCAAGCACCCTTTAATTGTTCATTTTTATGGAACTTGACAATGATGAAAACATGGGGGCTTGACAGATTGCCCCTAAGAAGTGGCCTGAAGCTGCCGGATTGGGGCTGTGGCCAGTACATGCCACAGCCCCAATCTC
>NW_024819440.1:0-1936 GCF_019175285.1 Sceloporus undulatus | reverse complement strand
TGTGGGGAATAATGTTCCGGAACATTCTCTGAAGCCTCAGTTGAACATGTCAGGAAATGACATAGATGTGGCCACTAGGTGGAGCTGTTGTGCAAGTTATATCCAGCTCTAGTGGCAGTTATATGTGTCACCATTCGATCAGTGCATCATTGGAATGTTGCTGCAACTGTCAACTGTCCTTCCTAACTGTCACTGAGAGACAGAGTGAGACAGTTGGTGTGTGAGAGCAACTGCCTCTCTGTGGATGGTGTTACTGTGGCTGCGTCACAGGTTGTGTTATTACTGTTGGTTGGTGTAAATAGTGTCCTTGTGAAGAGTGAAGGCTTGTTCTGTAGTTATTTCTCAAGCCTGGAGCTCAAGGCCGTTTGCAGTGGTGAAGGAATATTTCCTTCTTGACCAGAATACCTTTGCAAAGATCTCCACAGATTCCTTCTTCCTGGCGTCCTGTTGAACTGGTTCAACTCTGCAGGGGGTCGTGGTGGACACAGCGCGTCTTTCCACAAGCCCCAACAGAACAGAAGTTCCTCTTTCTCTCTCTGAGGCTCCAGAGCGAGAAGGAGGCCAGGCTCCTTGGGCCAAAAAGAGGACTGTGTGTCCCTTTGTGCCTCTGACCCTCCATTTTGGGGGAAAGGAAGGAAGGAAGGAAGGAAGGAAGGAAGGAAGGAAAGGGCCTGTGAGGCTCTGAAGAAGGGGAGGCAGGGACTCAGGGCCAGTGGGGAGGCTGGACTTTGGGGGCTGGGGGAGAGAGAAGTGGGAAAGAGACTCTCCCTTTGGGCCCTAGCTGGGGAGGGTCCCACCGGTCCTTGCCTCCCCCTTTGGGAAAGGAGACCCCCTCAGCCCCCTGAACTCACTCCTGCCACTCATTCCTAGGGCTGGGACTCAGGGGAGTTTCCTAGGCATTGTCACCTTCTGCCCTCCATAGCCATTGGCACTGACCTTTTTCCCATTGCCTTCCCTCCCTCAGCCCTGTGGACCTCCTCCTCCTTCGCACTCAGAGCAACCCTTCTCTACGGCTGAGGAGACGGCCTCTGACCCGGGGAAGCTCCGGCCATAAAGGACTGCGGAAGAAGCCTTTCTGGGGCTGCAGGAATCAGGGTCTTTGTATTGAAGGTAGGCCTTTATTCCTGGACTGAAAGAGGACCTTTGTTTAAATGTTTCAGTCCAGGATTGTTTGGAAGGGTTGCAGCTGAGAGAGTGAGCCCTTGCTTTGCAGGCATAAAGCCCCAAATTGAGTGTCTGGCAGCATTGTCTTCCCAGAAGTTGGAAGTGAGATTTCCATACCCAGACACACAGGGCACCAGTGAGTCCTTTGTGTGGGGACTGTGTGTACATATTGTTTACTAGAGCTTTGTGAGATATTTTTTTTCTATTGGATTTTGGAAGGTCTTCACTTCCAAAAAATGAACATAATCCAGGCTGCAATCTTCACTCATAATCCTATACATTTATAGATTTTTGTTGTATAAGTGCAACATATTCAGCAGTGTGCATCTTTTTAAAAAATATACAAGGAAAAGTAAAGAAATTGTGATTTTGACAATAGATCTATTACTTCCCTTGATCTAGACATTATACTTCTATTGATGCAGCCCAAAATCGCTTCTTTGCAAGAATGACATGGGGAACCTTACTGAAATCAAGATATACTATATCCTTAGCATTCCCTTCATCTACTGAGATTAGATTTATCAGGCATGACTTCTTTCTCTGAAACACATATTGACGTTTTGTGCTTATGGCATTGCTTTCTAGATGTTCACAGACTCTCTGTTTAATGATCTGCTCTTTAATCTTTCCATAAAGAAGGTGGTCTTCCTCCTCCTCTTCATCTGCATGAAAGAGAAATCAAATTCTCATCAGTGATGATGATGCAGAATGGAAAAATTAACATTCCTGCCTTTAAAGTCTTTTTTAAAAATAATTTTTATTGAAACTA
>NW_024819439.1:0-1936 GCF_019175285.1 Sceloporus undulatus | reverse complement strand
TTTTTTCCTCCTCCCATTATTGAAGCAAGTAACAATATTACTTTTTAGTGGTTTTCCTCCTCTTCCCTTCCCCCAAATTTGCCATGATTTGAAATTCTCCAGGTGGTTTTGTGAGTAATGTAAATATTGAGAGAAGTTATTTCCTACCTGTTGTGCAGCTGAAATTCTTTATTTTCAAACCAAATATGCCTTCTTTTGAAGAAAGAGGCAGCCACTCTCAGCTTCTTCAAGTGGGTATCAGCTTGAGCAAGAAAAGTCAGAACAGCTTCCAGAAAGGGGGCGCATTTCTCTTAGATCATAAACATTTAATACCCAAGGATCAATAATATGGCCATGAGTTAATAAGAGCCCATGTGGTCCAGCTAATACAGGATGTTTGACACTTGGAACAATCCTGAAATTGATGTGAGGGGTGTTTTTATAAAAAAAATAATAGACATGAATTGCTGCTGTACAGTATAGATTGTATTTGAACTATAAGTTCAAGAAATTCCAGTAATCCGTATTTGTGGAACCACCCTTGAATCACAGCTTGGAAAAGTTACATGGGGTAACTACTGGTCCCAGAATTCAAAAGCAGTGGGACTCTAGAAACTTCATCCTCCAATGTAACTTTACCAAGTTCAGCTTTGTGTTTAAAACCTGCTTAAGAGATGCAAATCAAGTACCTCTCAGAAGTGTCTTCATCCAGTGAAGCACTCTAATCCAGTGTTGCATACATTGCATTTCAAATTACATTACAATGGGGGAACAGAAGATATGCAGTGATGTATAAAATTATATATGGTATGGATAAAGTGGATAGCAAACATTGTTTTCTCCTGTCATAATGCTGGGAGCTAGGGTCATCCAATGAAGCTGAGTTATTGAAGATTCAAGAGCGATAAAAGGAAATATTTCTTCAGAAGCTCTGAGATGACCACATGCTAAAATGTGCTGCAGAGCTATTTAAATGAGCAAGGTCAGTCCAGAGTGTGCTTCCTGCCTTTGCTCCAAAGCCATGGAATCCTCATGGGCTGTTGAGAAAATAAAGCTCTGGCCACTGCTGTGGGAGGCAAACAGGCTCATTGGTAGCTGGGGCAATGTTCTTCACATACTACATGCTCAAATTAAGACTTTGCTTCCATAAAATGTGGCGATAGTCACCATCTTACCAGGCTTTAGAAAGAGAGTAGACAAACTGATGGTGGATATGGCTACCAGTGTCAACTAATCATTCAATTACTATCTCCAGGATCATAGATACTGCAAGACTGTATTACAGATCCTGCCTTTAAATTCTCCATCCCATTGTGAATATTCTAGGTCCTTTACAGATTAACAATGTGTCCATCTTTTCAAAGGATGGCCCTCTGAGTCTGCATCTGCACTGCAGAAATAATGCCATTTGATACTACTTTAGCTGCAATGTCTCATTGCTCTGTAATTCTGAAATTTGTCAGATATTTAGCTTTTCTGTCATAGAGCTATGGTGCCAGAACAAACTACAAATCCCAGAATTCCATAGCATTGACCCATGGCAGTTATTTATTATTATTAACCCTTATTTATGAAGCACTGTAAATTTACACAGCGCTGTACATACAATCTTTTTAGTTAGATGGTTCCCTGCCCTCGGACTTACAATCTAAAAAGACATGACACAGAAGGAGAAGGGAGGGGTGGAGCGAAAGGGTAAGAGGTCCAGCAGTTCCTCTCTACCTCTGAGGCCTGGACCAAGGCAGATGGACTTTTACAGTTAACGTGGTGTCAAACTGTATTATTTCTGCAGTGCAGAATAGACCCAAGTCCACTTTAATAATAAAGAACCATAATCAGATACACAGATCACCTGGACAAAGTCTTTCCCACTATCATGAGAAATATTGTATTTCTGTTTACATTCTATTACATTCTATTTTCGTGATCTTCAATCTGTTGACTCTAACCATCTTGG
>NW_024819438.1:0-1936 GCF_019175285.1 Sceloporus undulatus | reverse complement strand
ACGTAGCTGCTAAGGCATTCTACTGATTTGGTAATTAGTTTAAAAAAAAACAGTCCCCCCCCCTCCTCCTCCTCCTCCTGGCACCAGGACCCAATCCTCTGATCATCATTTTCCTCCTCCTGTCTCCTGCCTCCTTCTTCATCATCCTCCTTCTCATCCTCTTGGCTCCCTTCCCTAGTGTCCATGATCCTGCTGGCTGGCCTTGCCTCCGTCTTCGTCCTCCTCCTCCTTCTCTTGGCAAAGGTCCGGAGAGGACCCCCGGGGAGTTCACCCCCTGCCATGCTTAGATTGAGCGATCCAAGCATGACAAGGGTCCAGAGAGGACCCCTGGGGGTCCCTTTTGCCCCCTTCCATGCTTGCATTGCTCAATCCAAGCATGCAAGGATCTGGAGAGGACCCCTGGGGTCTCCTTACCCCCTGCCATGCTTAGATTGCACGATCAGAGCATGGCAAGGGTCTGGAGATGTCACACACACTCCCACTGCTGCCTTTTTGTTTGAGATATATATATATATATATATAATTGCATAATCGCTGGATTGGTAAAGCAACTACTTGCAAATAGTTGCTTTGCCAATCTATTGATTTTGCAATTGATTATACATATATTTTAAATACAGTGCATAATTTACCAAGATCATTAGTGATTTAAAGTTATTGAAAGCATTTCATTTAAATATCCCCTCAATATAAAATTTATAAAAAAACTAATATGAAAAGATTCAAACATTTATAAGTCATATGCCATAATTGTAATGGTTTTAACTAACAAAATATGATCTCAGTGCCAACTTAACAGCACTGGAGCAGGTTATGATTTGAATGTGCATCTCAGTTTGTGTTATCCCAATCGTTGCGTCTTTCAGTGCGAAGTCTCACACTTTCACATAGCCATGGTGCTTTACAAGGATGAGCTACTTAAAGAGGAAATAGCCATGCAACCTGTTGGCAAAGCAACTGATATAGAGAAATGTTGGTTTTGTATGAAGATCACAGTTTTGGCATGAAAACACCACTCTTTCCAGACGTGCACATCTGCTTTTTTGTGCACAATTTGTGGTTTTTATGCAAAATCCACGATTTTTGCAGAAAATACTCATGTAGGTTTCAGAAGGCAGTGGCTGCTTGTGAGAAAACATGTTTAATAGCACTAGCTGGAAATGATAGGACAGTGAGTTATCAAAAAGCTGTATGATGCTGGACATTAATTGGAAAGATTTGAAACTGCATGAGAAAAGGGGAGATAGGGACACAACATATCTTCAAACTGTACAAGAACACCAGGTATCTCTTTTCATAGTGCTACAGAGAAACTATCTCAAAGTAAATAACTCAGTTCTAACATTTTACAGATCCACTAGGAGAAGGTCCATTGTGAATCTGTTAACCCTTAACTGCACACCCTAGACCAAGATACTCTTAAATATGAAGTTGAAGGCTTTCATGGGTGGCAGCCATAGTTTTTTATGGGTTTTTCACACTTCCGTGAAAATACCAGCCACAGATGCAGGGGAACTTCAGGAATAATTTCTTCTGGAACACGATCACATAGCCTGAAAATCCCACAAAAAACTGCCCTTAAATACTTTGCATCTTGGCAGAATAGTTTGCAGCAATATTGGCTGGCATCCTGTTAGTGGCTTAAGCAAATTTAAGCCCAGTTTATATATGTGTAAATCATTTTTTGGTTTTGGTTTTGGTCATTTTGAGGTCAGAAGTCTGCTGTCCTCCTCACTCCCACTTCTGCACACACTCTTCTGGTCGATGCACCAATGCCTGGGCAGCCCTTCATGGGCAGCATGGGCATCTTGCCTCTGTTGAACTGAGTCTTAATTACTGTTGCCACCTTGTTTGAATGAATCTTCTTTGCAGAAAGGGCTGTGGCCTCGACCCCAATCTAAGCTGATGGATATAGGGCAACAGTCTTTTCCAGCCC
>NW_024819437.1:1590-1936 GCF_019175285.1 Sceloporus undulatus | reverse complement strand
TTACTCCCAAGGGGTCTGCAATGGGAACTCAGTTCTGAGGGGGGGGGGGTGGAACAACAGCAAAGGATTACCATCTCGCCCCCTGGGAACACATTTGTATTTGTTATCTGAAATAGATTCAACATCTTTATCAATGACTTGGTGAAAGAACAGAGGGCATAGTTAGCAAATCTGCAGATGACACCAAATTAGGAGGAGTAGCTAATACCCCAGAGGACAGGATCAAAATTCAAAATGACCCGAATAGATTAGAAAGCTGGGCCAAAACTTCACAACATGAACTTCAGCAGGGAAAATGGAAGATACTGCACTTAGGTAGAAAAAATGAAAATGCCTAGATATAGGA
>NW_024819437.1:0-1490 GCF_019175285.1 Sceloporus undulatus | reverse complement strand
GGGGGGGGGGGTGGAACAACAGCAAAGGATTACCATCTCGCCCCCTGAGAACACATTAGTATTTGTTATCTGAAATAATTTTTCAAAAGCAACTGTGTGCAAGTTTGCATTTTGAGCTAATATGTATGTATTCACTGTCCAAACCCAAAGGGTGCTCAACAATGGCTCCTTTTCATCCTGCAGAGAAGTGACCAGTGGGGTCCCACACAGTTCTGTCCTGGGCCCAGTGTTATTCAACATCTTTATCAATGACTTAGTGAAAGAACAGAGGGCATAGTTAGCAAATCTGCAGATGACACCAAATTAGGAGGAGTAGCTAATACCCCAGAGGACAGGATCAAAATTCAAAATGACCCAAATAGATTAGAAAGCTGGGCCAAAACTTCACAACATGAACTTCAGCAGGGAAAAATGGAAGATACTGCACTTAGGTAGAAAAAATGAAAATGCCTAGATATAGGATGGGGGACACCTGGCTGAATGAAACTACGAGTGAAAGGGTCCAAGTAGACCACAAGTTGAACATGAGTCAACAGTGTGATGTGGCAGCTAAAATGGCCAATTCAGTTTTAGGTTGCATCAATAAAAGTATTATGTCTAGATCAAGGGAAGTAATAGTGCCACTTTATTTTGCCTTGGTCAGGCCTCACCTGGAATAATGTGTCCATTTCTGGGCACCACTATTCAAAAAGGATGTTGAGAAACTGGAGTGTGTCCAAAGGAGGGCCACCAAAATGGTGAAGGGCTTGGAAACCATGCTTATGAGGACTTAGGTAGCTGGGTATGTTTAATCTGGAAAAGACATGGTTAAGAGGTGATATGATAGCTCTGTTTAAGTATTAAAAGGGGTATCACATTGAGGATGGAGCAAACTTGTTTTTTGCTGCTCCAGGGAGTAGAATACGGAACAATGGATGCAAGGTCCAGGAAAAGACATTCCACATTAGGAGGAAAGTCCTAACAAGTAAGGGCTGTTCGACAGTGGAACACACTCCTTCCTCGGAGAGTGGTGGAGTCTCCTTCTTTGGAGGTCTTTAAGCAGAGGCTGGATGTCCATCTGTCGGGGATGCTTTGACTGAGATTTCCTGCATGGCAGAATGGGGCTGGACTGGATGGCCCTTGGGATCTCTTCTATGATTCAGTACCACTCCTTCTATTTTGCTGCTCAATTTATGTTTATTTTTCTGCCACTGAAGAGACTCTCTTCTGCTATCTAGTCTTATCCCTTGGGATATACTGTCAAATTAACAGGGAACGGGAGGGAGGGGGTCATTTCCAAATTTAAAAATAGTCTTAATTGGGAAAGGAGTGATTTCAATTGGAGAAGAAAAGCCTATTAAGATTGGAAGGGGCAGGATTATAATTTGTGTTCCATGCCTATTTATTTTATGATTAAGAAAAAGTAAATAAGTATTTCAGTACTATATTTTCCAGTGTATAAGACGACCGGGCGTATAAGACAACCCCCAACTTTTTAAATAAAAATGTAG
>NW_024819436.1:0-1937 GCF_019175285.1 Sceloporus undulatus | reverse complement strand
AGCCTCTCCACAGAGCTCCTGCAGGTACAGAAGCAGCAGCAATGGCTCAAGAGACTGGTGACAGGCCAGCCATGCTGAATGCAGGGTGGACCCAGCTGTCCCAGGCAAAAAAACATTGAGCCACTACATCAGGTGTGGGCCATTGCATACAGCTGCCATCCTGGACAATCTGGAGCACAGTGCTCCAGGAATGACCCCAGACTTACGACCAGTGCCAACAGTGCCTTATTCAGAAAAGTGCTACTGGACTCCTTTGCGGCTTTTTTACTCTGAAATAACACATCTCTTTTAAAATAGTGCTTTACATCTGTAAATGTTAAGCCTTAGGTATGATTGATGTTTGGAGGTCCAGTTGTAATGACACACTGTTTCAATATTATAACCAGAAGTACTAGCATGGGTTACAGGGTGCATGTTTTGGGGGTTTAGACAGGCTTTTGATCATAAAAAAAATATGTTAACCTGATGACCTAAGTAACTCCAGTGTGAATGTGCTAATTTCAACTCAAGTATGGATTAACTCAGTTCACATTTATACTTATCCAAATCAAATCCCTCAGCTAACTCATATTAAACCACTTGTAAAGAGAAATAAGTCTGTCTGTAGGGAGAAAAAGAATGGTTATCCTAACTGGATTTAATTATACCAGTTTAATTATCAGACCAAAGTTCTTGTGCAGTTTGTGTTCTTTGTGTGCTACTGAAACAGTGAGCTTTTTTATTGCTTATCTCCAAAGCCATGAGGTCAGATCCTTGGAAAGTGGCACATCTCACTAGAGATGCTGTATGACAGATAATGAAAGGGTTATTTTTCCCAATCCCTTTACACAGAAACTTTGTAATGTTTCCTCCATCTTTTTTAAAGACTTGATATAACTGCTTGCACCAGCCAGCCTAGTGTAGTAATCTGAGTGTTGGACTAGGATATTGGGAGATCAGGGTTTGAATACCCATTCAACATGGAAGCTTGTTGGAAGGTTGACCTTGGGCAAATCACGGTCTCTCAGCCTCAGCAGAAGGAAAGGATAAAACCTCTCTGGACAAATCCTATTATAGGCTTGCCTTAGGGATGCCACAATTCAGAATGACTTGAAAGCATACAAAAACAACATAACTGTTTGCATAGTTAATAAATGAAGACAGAATTGAATGTGAACACTATCCCCCCTTTTAAGAACACCAACTGTGTACACTCATCCCTCATAATTTGCAGGGGATCTGCCCCTCTCCCCTGCGAATCAGAAAAGCTCAAATATTCAAGCCCCCATTGATTATAATGGGGGCTTGAATATTTGAGCTTTTCTGATTGAAAGTCAATAGCTTAATGTACCATCATCCACGCTGTTTCACACGCTGCACTGTTACTCTTAGAGTCCGGTGAGAGGCCGGAGTTTGAAGAGCCACCAGAGTTGTCTCGTAGCTTAGTGCGCTACTCAGGGGCTCAGCACCAGTGGCAGCAGCAGCTGCTGCACTACTTCCCTAGCCGTTGTTATCACCCACACCACCTGCACTGCCGCCATGTCACTCAGTCGGCTGCTCTGCTGGGCCTGGGCTGAGGAGCAGGGCCTGGAGTTAAGGGCGTGCTATGTCTTTCTCTTTCTCGATGGTCCGGGGCTGGAGGGAAAGGCTGGGGACTTTATGGGCCTCCGCCCATGCTGCTCTGCTGGGCCTGGACTGACAGGCAGGGCCTGGTGTTAAGGGGCGTGCTGTCTCCTTCTTCTCCTCAGCTGGTCCCGAGTAGAAAACTTGCCCCTTCCTCGCCAGTGCTGTGGCACCGCTGCACATGTGCCTGGGGTGCACATAGAATTTCGTCCCTCCTGGCTTGTTGTCTGTGAAGTATCAAAACCATGGACTGCAAGTCCATGAATGAAGAGGGACAAGTGTAATTGTAACAGTTTCTGGAGGGAGGGCAGGAGGAAATAGCTATCTGTTTAGTG
>NW_024819435.1:0-1937 GCF_019175285.1 Sceloporus undulatus | reverse complement strand
CTCTTGGCATCCGCTAGTATTGGTTTAAGGACCCTCCTTTCTCTTATGGATACCAAAATCCATGGATGCTCAAGTCTCATTAAATACAGAGTCAGAGTAAAATGGTGTGCCTTATTTAAAATGGCAAAAATCAAGCTTTGCTTTCTGGAATTAATATATTAAAAATATTCTTAAGCCGTGGATGTTTGAATCCATGGCAACAGAATCAGTGGATATGGAGGACTGACTGTATTACCCTGAAGTTCTGCTTATATTTTAGATGGAGGAAAAAACAGTTTCATGTGAAATGCTCTTGTAAATACAAACATGGCCATGGTCTGTGATTCCCTGTCAGCACCAGAGTGATATTGGGCATCTTTTGTTGGCCTTGCAGGGTCCTTTCTGTGGAGCAAGTGCTGCCTCTTTGGGACGGATGCCAATCTCTGGGTACCAGTCTCTGGATGTTCGTGACCGAAGGCAACTGTACAGTGAGTGACCCTCCAACACATTGCTGCGATTGTGCTTTGAATGCATTTGGGAACCTTGTTCTAAGTGCTTTCTTTTGCAGAGTTTTCATAGCAACAATTGTGCAGGAATTGTGTGACTTGAAATGTGTTTTTGGTAAAATGCTTTTTGGCAATGTTGGGAGGGGGGCACTGAAGCCTTTAGTCTCTTGGTCCACATGCCAAAAAGTTATCTTTGCTTTTGATTCCTTTTTCACTTTGCACTTAATCCCTGTGTGACCCTCTTTATTGCATTGCTTTTGTGTTGTTGTGTGTCAGAGGGAGTGGCATGCCTCTGCTTTCCTGGTTTTGGAAGAGTTGACCCTTCAAACAAGACCTTCTCTCCAAGATCAGAAAAGGTCTTTGGGGTTACTGGGAGGGACTGGGGAGCACTAGGATCTGGAGGCTGTTTTTCCCAGATGCGGAGGAGGAGAAGAGAGTCTCATATGCAAGAGGTTCAGGCTTCAAGCGACCCAAGAACAGGAGAACCCTCTATTCTCTCTTTCCACACCAGAAATAACAAGGGAATGCTTTTCTATGTTGTGTGTATTTGTGTATGGGGGGGCTTCTTTCCTTTTCTGGTATCCTAGCAGCTCCTATGAAGAATCCACACAACCGTTTCCAGAAAGCGCAACTACAAGACCAGGTAAGCCCTCTTTAATGTTTCTCAATAGCAATAATTACCAACAACAGTGTTTTAGGGAGAGCTCCCTCACAAGACCAAACTCAATGATGTTTCTTAAAGGCAGTAAGGATGCTAGGAAACAGGTCTCTGTAATGTCTCACAACTGTTTCCAGGTTTCAAAAAGTGAGTATGCTGAAACAGTTGAGGTTTTATAGATAAATGTTCTCATTCTCTCACGTTTTCCTGAGAAAACACACAAAAACCACTGACATTTTTCCCCAATGTGTAAATGTGTGTATTTCTGTGAAGCCAGTATATTGACCAGTTTGGGCTAAATTTGGGCTCATCCTTCCCAGAATGATTCAATGCAATCTGTATCAATGGTTTGGTTTACCAAGCGTCTGTTGATTTCTACTATAGTTATTATTATATGCTACAGTTAGGATTAACAAGTGCTTTAAGACTTTAATTACAGCAAGAAAGTAGAAAGGAAGGAAGGAAGGAAGGAAGGAAGGAAGGAAGGAAGGAAGGTAAATGGATGACAGACAATATTTTGGTTTTTCAAAGGACATTTTGATTTCTGCTCCCCTTTGGTTTACTAAGTATCTGTGGCTTTCTGCTGTGGTCAGTATTAGCTACTACAGATAGGATTAGCAAGGGACTTATGAATCTCTTTATATTTATATTTCTGCTTTTCCTGGAAAGAAGAGAAAGCCCATATTTCTAGCAGAGCTTGGTGGCTTGCCTTTAAGTTATGGAGAAAGGATATAGTATTTGAGGGGGTGATATAGATCTACTTAAACATGTGGCACAAGAGAATTGTGTGATTT
>NW_024819434.1:0-1937 GCF_019175285.1 Sceloporus undulatus | reverse complement strand
CATCTAGAGGAAATGAACAAAGAACTGAGATACTGTCAGGTATAAATCATACACAAAAAGCAATGCTAAGTTCTTTAGTTGTTGGCATTGGTTAATGTTACCACAAAATGTTTTTTTCTTGCTGTTACTGTATCACCAGCATTGTAGGACTAAACCTTTTAAAAGTTAGTGATGTGGAGCCGGCCAAGATGGCGAGAATAGCAGAGCGGGATCTGTGAGCGGGATCCCAGCCGGACCAGCTGTGAAAGGGTAGGACCGAGGATTTTTCCCCAGGCTCCTACAAAAACCCCCGTCGTTACACGGGGCACAGACGGGTCCCTAAAGATCTGCAAACAGGCTTCTATCTCCGAGGTGGTGGTTGCTGGAGAGAGGGGAACGGCTTGAGATCGCGGACGGACCGCAGTCACAGCTGGCGCTCCAAGAACGGAGCAAATTCCTGCCTTGCCGGATTTTAGAGGACACATAAGGTGCAAGTTTTGTAAGAAGACTAAAGTAAGCTTGACAAACATCTCTCTTTTCATCTTTTTGGACCTGTGTGGGTTGTTGTTGATTTTTTTTTCCCCGCTGGAGCCCTCAGAGTAGGCTCCGCGGCAGCGATCCTCCTTTGTTTGGAGGACTGGTAAAAGGCCATGCTGGCAGTTCATAAATAAAGGAAATCCTCATAAGGCAAGAGAACTCTGGTTTCTTAAGATAAAAGAACTGTTTACCTAAGAGGATTGTTTCCTTTAAGAGCATGAACTTGAATGAGTATTATTAGCCTGAGTGGACGTGAAATAACTTTAAACCGGTGGCTAATAGTGTTATTAATGTTGGAAACTGTTGGAGGACAAAGCCAAGAACAGATCCAAAACTAAAGACTAAGATTTAAGGAATATTAAAGATTGAACTCATCAGGTTAAATTAAAGATTGAAACCAGCAGAAATACAGAAGTAAATAAGAAAATAATCAGAAGACTTGAATTTGAATTTGAATTTCTATCCTTGCTGGACTTATAAGAAGTAACCCGGGACTTAGAGGACTGGGACTCAAAGGATTGACTAGAAACTATATGCTACAAACAGCAATTTAAGAACAGCTTTCTGGGATTTTTGTTGCTGCTGATTTTGCTGGATATTATTTTCTCCTTCTATTTGCTACCTTCCTTCTCTTTCTACCCTTGAGAATCGGTTGGAACTTATTTCTACAAGCTATTCCTTTTTATTTTATGGGAATACAATATCAACAACATAATAACATAAACAACAATATCAAGGAAGCAGTGATGCAAGAAAGAATTCGTCGGATCTGAGGACAGGGGACGAGTCTACGGTGAAACCACTAAATTTGGAGACTCTGTGGGAATAAGAACTAACAATTTCTTAATAGCTTTTTGTAACAATAACTAACTAACACAAGCAACACTTGCTGTCCCTAAGTGGTTTTTTTTTTTCTTTCAACTTGTTCTCCCTCACTTGGCTTGGACCTGGAACTGATTTGATACATATTGCTTACATAACAATTATATGATACATGGAATAGTTACATCAAGTGGAGATAGTTAAAGAGTATAGTGGGTCTGTATTAATCTAATTTATTGGTTTAAAAACACCTGAACCATGGATGGTTAGATTTTGTATAAATTTTGTTCATTTAGCAAAGATATTTCATTGTAAAGAAACTGAGTAAGTTAAAGGACTTCTAATTTGGGTTTTTGGGAGATATTTGAGAGTGATAACCTTGTGAAGTCATTGGAAACAGCTGGCCAAATTGGTGTACTGGTAGATTGCATCATTTTAATCAGACACCTGGTCTGAAATCTTTCTCCTTGCCTTTTCCTTTTCTTTCTTATCCTTTTTTTTAAATTATTATTATTTTTTCTTCTTTTTATTTCTTTCCCTTTTTTTCCCCTTTTCTTCTTTTTTCTTTTCTCTTTCTCCTACTCTCTCTTCCTTTTTTT
>NW_024819433.1:0-1937 GCF_019175285.1 Sceloporus undulatus | reverse complement strand
TTGGATTTGCTACTGTATGCGCTGCAATATCTTTTATGTTCTTCATTAAACCAAGAATGAGACATGCATAGAACAGTGTTATTAAATCCTCCAGAAACTTAATCTCAGCACTGTTTGCCACACCTCTGTACCACAGGATTGTATTATTATGCCTAAATTGCAGATTTGGGAAAGGGAGCTGAAGCATACTGCTTGCCTCAGGCTACCCATGGTGAGGATGGCAGCACTGAGATTTGATTCTAGACTTTCTAGTCAAGAGCTTATTCTATTTCAGCACCACCTCTCAGCTTTCAGGACCCATTTATGTCCTTAATTCATAGATTACGACACAGATGTAGCTAGGGCTGGACCTTGGGGCCAAAGTCTAATGACTCAAATGACCACTATGAGAGGGGCAGGTGATGGGAGCATCAGCAAAGAGGCCCAGTTTGTTAATCCCAAGCTCCACTGAGAGAGATGCTGCTGGCTAGCAGCATCCTTTCTTCATTTTATGTGAAGAGAGAGAACATTAAGAACAAGCATCCACAGAGTTAAAGAGGCTTGTTTTATTAGTCTTTGTATGTAGCTTTTTCAAAACAAACTGGTGCTTATTCTCAAATAAATGTGTTTAGAATTGGAGGCAAAATCCATGTTTTGATATACAGTGGACCCTTATCATGCACAGGGTTTGATTTCAGGACACACACACACAGTGTTCACAGTGCTGCCATCATCAGGTCCAAAATATGGCATCAGCGTCCTAGTGGGATCTCTAGGGAGGTGCTGATTTCACTGGAAAGATGTGTGTCTTCCATCCCACACAGGCAGGTCATTTGGATGCTACCTTCACTTTGTGGCAGGTGTTGATGGAAAAGCTGTTTCCAACCAACACAGGTAATGTGCAGAAAGCACTGTCTGTTGATGTGGTCCACCACCAGTTCTGTTTTCCTGGCCTGTATATCTAACTGTGTGGAATTTGTGTTCTCTAGAAGGCTCATCCTAGTTGAAATAGAACTAAATACATTAAGTGGAGTGAGGGGGGGAAGCATTTCCATCCCTCCTACTTTTATCTGCATCAAACTACTAGCTTGGGGATACAGAGCTGACTTCACAAAACAAAGAACTATGAAATCTAGGCCCCATACAGACAAGCCAGAATAAAGCTGCTTCGGGTCACTTTGGAGGTATGCTGTATAAATGAACGCCTGCGTACTAAGAGTCTGGAAGCTGTGCTCCAGTCCTTAAGACAGATCATGGCTTTGGTGCAGCTTCTGGACTCTTAGTAAGCATACATCATTTAAACAGCATACCTCCAAAGTGACCCGAAGCAGCTTTATTTTGGCCTGTCTGTATGGGGCCCTAGTCAGATGAAAGGCTGAGATTTTTAAAATGCCAAAAGCTGATGGAGTTAATTATCTTTCCATGAAGATGATGATAATAACAGTAACAAACACAGTTCAATGGAGGATCCAAAGGAAGTAACCTTTGAGCTTCTACTTTCTTCAAAATCTTGGGGGCCGAAATAGGAATCTCCCCTCTCCTGATTTATATTGATAAAATGAGCTTTGTCTGTGTAGAAGTGTGGGAAGAGAAGAGAGTAAATGAGGAAGATCAGTCTTATGAGTTTGGGAACCTTTGTGTGGATGCAGCAGAATTCTCAGATGGTCTAGTTAAATTAGATAACATGATGAATTTCACTCCTGAATGTGAGGCTGTTGTAATGCTCTTAGTTATTTATTTTATTCTTTTGAAGAGGCTGGGGGAGGAAATATGATCAACTTTCCTTTTATTATAAAGACACTCAGTTCCTCTAGCCTAGGGGGACTTTCAGCCTCCCAGCACAGAACATCACAAGGGTGTTTACTGTAAATGAAATGAAAAATAGAAATAAAGCTTTTTAAATTCACTCAGATAGATAGGAAAGAAATTTGGAATATGCTTTTAAATACATAGATTTT
>NW_024819432.1:0-1937 GCF_019175285.1 Sceloporus undulatus | reverse complement strand
TTTTTCGTAACCCGAAAAAACCTTCGTAAGCCGAAACAATAAATCCCTATGGGATTTTTTCGTATCCCGAAAAATTCGTAAGCTGGGTAATTCGTATCCCGGGGTACCACTGTATAAAATCTTCATATATCAATAGCATAATAAAAAGTACAACCATAAAATCTATCGGTCAGTAAAATGAATTTCTATCAGGAATGATATCTACAAGGAATCAGACGGGTATGCTAGCCTAAATAAAGATGTCTTCAAAGCCTTCTTGAAGGCATCCAAGGTGGGGCAGACCCGGATTTCATCAGGGAGATTGTTCCAGAGAGTCGGTACTGTTGTCGCAAATGATCTTTTGTGAGTTGTTGTCAATCTCACTCTCGGGCACTCTAACAGATGTTTCCCTGTTGTTCTGAGAGTGTGGGGCGGATTGTGTGGGAGGAGGCGCTCCTTCAAGTAGCTCGGGCCCAAGCCATATAGGGCTTTATAGGTAATGACCAACACTTTGTTTTGAGCCCAGAAGCTAATGGGCAGCCAGTGAAGAGATTTTAATACTGATGTTATATGGTCTGCCCTAGATGTTCCAGCGACCAACCTGGCTGCAGCATTTTGGACTAACTGAAGCTTCTGAACTTGGTACAAAGGTAGCCCCATGTAGAGCGCATTATAGAAATCTAAACGAGAGGTTACCAGTGCATGTACTACTGTTTCAAAGTCCTTTTGGTTCAAACAGGGACGCAGCTGGCGTATCAGCCAAAGCTGATACCAAGCACTCTTGGCCATCCACCTGTGATGACAATTGTAAGGATGAATCCAAGAGTACTCCCAGACTGCGAACTTTGTCCTTTAGGGGGAGCGTAACCCCGTCCAGGACTGGATGACAGATTTCCCTGTCTGGACTTGGGGTACCTATCACAAGTACCTCTGTTTTCTCTGGATTCAGCCTGAGTTTGTTTTCCCTCATCCAGCCCATTACTGACCCCAGGCAGGCATCCAGAGGAGAGATGCCTTCCTTAGTCACTGTATCAGTCGGAGACATGGAGAGATAGATCTGAGTGTCATCAGCGTACTGATAACACTGTGCTCCATGGTTCCGGATGATCTCTCCCAGCAGCTTCATGTAGATGTTAAACAACATGGGGGACAGAATGGCACCCTGAGGGACGCCCGATGTAAGCTCTCTTTTACGAGAGCAACTGTCCCCCAGCCTCACCATCTGGAACCTCCCCGAGAGATAGGACCGGAACCACTGGAGCGCAGTGCCCCCGATACCCAATTCTCTCAGGCGTTCCAGAAGGATACCATGGTCAATGGTATCGAAAGCCGCTGAGATGTCCAAGAGCACTAACAGGGTTACGCTACCCCTGTCAGTGGCCAGACGGAGATCATCGACTAAGGCGACCATAGCAGTCTCAACTCCTTATCCCGCCCTGAAGCCAGTTTGAAATGGGTCCAGATAATTGGTTTCCTCCAAGACAGCCTGGAGTTAAAAGGCAACCGCCCTCTTGATCACCTTGCCCAAAAATGGTAGCAAGGAAACTGGTCTATAATTGTTTCTCAACAGGGGATCAAGGGAGGGTTTTTTCAGAATTGGTTTTACTATTACCTGCTTTAAGGCAGTTGGGAATATACCCTCCCGAAGAGATGCATTGAGAATAAGAGGTAACAATGTTTTCATTGCATCTCCACTCTGGGCATTATTTTGAATTAAGGTACAGCACTTGCATTGACCCGTGGATAAGTCCACCCAGGTTCTTGGGGTCAATTTTTTTTACTCAAATTTCTAGACTTATACATGAGTATATTCAGTAATTTGTGTTTTGTATTTTAATAAGTTGTACGTTGTCTTGAGCCGAGGTGGGAAAGAAATATTTTATTGTTATTGGTGCTATCATCATCATCATTCAAGGTCTCCTGCCTAAGCAATCAGTTCTCAAAGGCCCATTGAAACA
>NW_024819431.1:0-1937 GCF_019175285.1 Sceloporus undulatus | reverse complement strand
TTCCTGCTCTGACTCCCCTGAAAGCCACACCCTCAAGAGTACTCTCATATATCTCTGACATCATTGGAGGTCTTCCCCAAATGGGAACCAGGCTTCATATTGTGTCACCTCCTGCTACCATTTTGAGAATATCTTAGGAGCTGCTGGGAGTTCTGAGGGACTTTTTGTGTGAGGCAGGGTGTTGTTGTTGTTTTTGTACATGAGAGGAGCTTTCCACACAAATTTGGTTGAAAAATGCCCAAATATAAATAGCCAAGAAATAATGTGAAACAGATGGGCCTGAAATGTCAAAGTGCATTCATCTAAAAGAAAATGGCTGAATATATCTTTGTTGCTCTCTTGTTCTCTTCTTCCCTTGGGGAGGTGCTACCACACTGAAAAGATGGTTTTTTTTGGTGAGGGATCCACCAGGAGGCAAAGTATCAATGAGGCAGAGATAATGTCTCCCTATGCAGGATTTTGACCGCAATTAGACCTTTTTTGCTTATTAGTAATTAAGTTAATGTGTTAATCCCTTCCCACTTATTTTTCCAGCTCTGCCACTTATAGCTGACTGTCAAAGAGAACTGTCTAGAAAGCCAGGTTTCTGCCTTATGGATAGGGAGAAGGAATGCTAACTGCTCATGTTTTATTGTATTTTGGCCCCTAACATTCCATGTTTATTGGAATGTTGGACTTGTATTGGCTCAGAAGTTAAGACAACACAGAATGTGGGGATGTTGGCCATTATGAATCAGAGTGAAGGAAGATCTAGCTAGAAATACCTAAACAGTCCAGCAGCCAGGTTACAGTTATTGATAGAGAGAACTCAAAATCACTCAAGGACAGACGAGTAAAGCAGGAATCCAGAGGCAGCTTTTCACAAATGGCAGAAGTCTTAGTGGCAGTTGATGGTAGTTTTACGTTTTATGGCACCATTGACACTTGAAGGATGGTTAAGTTGGTTTGGAGAAACACAGGCTTTCAGTGTTGGGTTGCAGAAGCATGCTTACAATAACCAATGCAATTTGAGCTGGGAAAGAATCAGATTTTATTGTGGCAGATCATACTTTACTGTGGCTCTGTGTGCCTGCCTATAACAGCCAAGATAAAAAGCAGTTGCATCCAGAATCTCTTATTGAGAATGCAATAGCAACAAAACAGAGAGAAAAGGGGAGAACTGGTAAGCCTGCCTTAACAGCTGCCTCTTGGTATGTGTCCCTTCCACCCTAGATCTGTATGTTTGACAACCAAAATGGAAATCATAAGAAAAGTGGAAGTCTGTGAAAGAAACCTTTTGGAAAAAAGAACCAGCAATTGGATGGAAACAGCATCCAAAAGCTATCTGGAAGTTTCAAAATCTTTTTGTTTACTTATGCAAGGCTATGGGCCAAAACAGATGGCCATAAAGGGGCAGCTTGACATCACCTCTTTGATCACTGGATTAGAGCCGCAGCAACCAAATGCTGCAGCCCCAATCTGGCATTTTTTTGGCCCAAAAAGAAGCAACAAAAAGTTGCTCCTATTTGCACTGGGAAAAAGCCACCCTTTCTGCTTCTGATGAGACTTTTATGCTTTTCAGCATGCAGCATCTAAATGCCATGCTGCTGGAGCACCAAAAAGTTGCCCCCATGTGGGCAGTGACGCCACATGATGCTGGCTTTGGGGTACCATCATGGTGTGTGTCATCCGTATACCACGTCCCCAAGCTGGCAGGAAGCTGGCATATTGTGCCAGTCTGTACTGGTTCTTACTTGACCTGGTTGTTTCATTTCCTCAACATCGATATCTTATTGTGACTATCATACCTGTCATTCCACAGAGAAAGGAACTTTATAGGATTGGGTTGGTGAACCTATGGCACGCATGCCACTTCTGGTGTAGCAGGCGACTCCTTGTTGCAGCCTGAATCTCCAAGCCCCAAGCCCCACCTATTCCTGTTAGAAGCCCCGCCCCCC
>NW_024819430.1:0-1937 GCF_019175285.1 Sceloporus undulatus | reverse complement strand
TACACATGCAAATCACTCCTGCATTCCCAGGCTCACACAGTGTGTGTCTGTGTGTCTGTGTGTGTGTG
The DNA here is from genome assembly GCF_019175285.1 of Sceloporus undulatus. Taxonomy (NCBI): domain Eukaryota; kingdom Metazoa; phylum Chordata; class Lepidosauria; order Squamata; family Phrynosomatidae; genus Sceloporus; species Sceloporus undulatus. Next base: position 1,869 of record NW_024819430.1, on the reverse strand, counting down.
TGTGTGTGTATACACTCACACATACACACACCCCCACTTTTTCCAGGCAAGCATTCTCTGAAGATGCCAGCCACAGATGTTGGCGAAATGTCAGGAAGAAAATCTTCTAGAACATGGCCACATAACCCGAAAAACCCACAAAAAACTATTTCAAGGAGTTAATAACCAATAATACTCAAGGCTACTTGAGTGCACAAACTCTTTTAATTTCATCTATGCATATCATTTATAGGAATGTGCATAGATGTATAAAATGTTCCTTGAATATCTTTATAGAACAAGGTTAGGAAATGAGAGTACTGTTATTATTATTATTATTAACCTTTATTTATAAAGCACTGTAAATTTACACAGCGCTGTACATACAATCTTTTTAATTGGATGGTTCCCTGTCCTCAGGCTTACAATCTAAAAAGACACGACACAGAAGGAGAAGGGACTGTAGAGAAAGGATGCAAAAAAGACCAACTCTTCTTCTTAAGAGTTATTCAGAGTCAGAATAATAGAATCATGCAGCTAGGTTAACTAGCCGAACCCACTGCCAGGAATCTATTATTAAAACATGCATCAGAGGCCCATCTAACCTCTGTTTAAAAACTTCCAATGAATGAGGATTTTCTGTCTACCAAGATAGTCAAGCCATTCCTACCATCAGGACTCATGTGCATGAAAGTTTAAAACAGGAGTGGGAAATTTTGGCCTTTACCTTCATGCCAGTCACATTGGGACGTTTTCCATCCCCAATTTTTGCTCCCTAAGTAGCAAATCACACTCCACAATGACATCATTGTGTTTATGTAATTTGTATTTAAATGTAATTTTGCTCTCCAATGGGCATTTTTCCCCCTGGAAACTGGCATTGACTATCTGATCAGAGGGAGAATGTGATTCCCCAAGGCCTAGGAAGGTGAAAAAAGGGCTTGGACTCCAAAAGCTTTCCCATTCCTACTCAAAAAGAAGGAAGTTCCCAAATGCTTGATGAAAGACATGACTATGAGGCTTCTCTTGCTTATTCTAGAGACTGTGATGAAGCAAAGATCAAAATTAGCAAGCTATAAGCTAATTTGGAATTTATGGATCAAAACCCATGATAGGTTTGTCTTAGGATCTCCATAACTCAAAAATCACTTGAAGGAACACAACAACAATAGCAATGAAAGATCAAAGCCAGAATTTTGAATTTTACTGAGAAGAAGGAGGCAAGATTATCAATGAACTCTACAATCTGTGACAGACTGTGACATCTGTGTTAGATATGAATCTGGCAAACACAGAAAAAAAAAAGTATTTCTTTCCTAACCTCAGTTTATTAAATACACCCTTATTGTGCCTAACTCAAATGAGACACACAACATAGCCCAAAGCTATTTAAATATCTATATATTCTAAAAGGTAATTAGCATTCTCCAAGCAAGGAGTTTGGAGCTAAGCTTAGAAAAGTTTTTTAAAAAACAAACAAACACACAGCTGATGGATTCTGGGTGCTATAGTTCAAAAAAGTAACTTCTGCTGGATTGCAGACAGTATATTATGTAACTAAGGAATGAATAATGAAATAGGATTTCTTCATTAGAAAATAAATTGCCCGACATTCTATCCTCTTGGAGTGATAGTGTCAACCTAGATGTCCCCAGCTTCTTTCAAGTGCTTTTCATTAGATCTCATCTAGATATGTTCATCATTGTCTCATTTTTCCTCCTGATGGTCTCTTCTTAATTGGTGACTGACATCAACTGCACTAAGCCAAAGACCCTTATCAGATGAGTGTGGAACTGGGGGTCTTCTGCACTGGGTGATTCGAATTCGCATTATTTCGCAAAGTACTGTCATACCTGGGAGTCCTTCCGCATTGGCAGGATTCAAATTGGC
>NW_024819429.1:0-1937 GCF_019175285.1 Sceloporus undulatus | reverse complement strand
TATCGGTGGTACCTTACCCCACTTAGATTGGCAAAAATGTTTAAAAAAATAAAAATTTGTGTTGGAAATCTAAAAAAGAGACAGGTAGTTATTTACATATTTGGTGGAACTGTCCGACAGCGAAACAATTTTGGAAAAAGATACATATCGAAATGAAAAAAAATTTGGTTTAAAAGGAAGACTGACTGTTATATTTTACCTCTTAAATATATTTTACATCAAGGAATACGGTAAAGAAATACATGAAAAAGTATTACTGTACGCTTTGGCCACAGCTAGAACTATATATGCGAAGAATTGGAAGAAAGAGGAAAGTCCTGGAGTAGAAGAATGGAGATGGAAAATGCTGGATTTGTTTGGGATGGATAAACTGACACATTTGGTTAATGACAAAAATATGGAAGAATTTAATGATGAATGGGATATTTGGAAGTCATATCTGATTAGTGTGAAAGAGGATAAAATGTCTACTATAATAGAAACATAAGAAAAAGAATTAATAGCAGTGGAAATGTAAAACCAATACTATTGACTTTTAGAATGTACAACGTATAGAAACTGTTTAGAAAAAGGGATGCAAGTCATAAGTAAGAGTGGAAATATTTAAGGATGGATAAGCTAATAATAACAGGGAAAAGTAGAAAACGCTAATGTATTAGGATGTTTGAATAAGATATTTCTTTTTTATATAAGATTTAATAGGGGAAAAAGGTTTTTGTAGAGTCAAGTTGAAATAATTAAGATAATAAAGAACGAACGAGATAAGTCAGTAATCTAGGAAGTAACCAACTTTATTAAGAAGTGAAGAAAAATATTTTATAGGATGTAGTGGAATGTATTTTAATTAATGTGAATAAGATTGTATTGTACTTTTTTCCCCTTTTAGAATGCTTAATAAAATTTATATTAAAAAAAGAAGAAGAAAAGAGACACAAAAGAGATACAAAGAGACACACTTTCTTCTTTTTGGCCCAAGGAGCCTGGCTTCCCTCTCTCTCTGGAGCCTCAAGAGAGAAAGAGGAGCCTGTGTTCAACTGAGGCCTCAGAGAAGGTTCTGGAACATTATTCCCCACAGTCACAAGCAGCACAAAATGGCCTCCAGAACACAAAATATGAGTCTGTGGCAGTGGGCGGGGTCTTCCAGGTCCTCTTTCCCCATTGGCCAGCCACAAAAAGAGGCGGAGCTTCTGCTTCTCTATTTAGCTCTGCGTGCAGAAGAGAGAGCAGCAGAGTTTTAGAGGGAGAAAGAGATAGATAGACAGACAGACAGGAAGGAGAGAGAGAGGGAAGAAGGAGTGAGGTGAGTGGAGGTACAGCAGAGGGACAAGACCTGGAACCACTAGGCTTCACTGCTGCCCTGAGGTCTGGCTGGGCCTGGCTTGGTTCTACTGCTGCTGCTTTCCTTTGTCTACTGCCATTAAGGTGGAGAGGAAGGAGGCCCAGCAGCCCTTCTAGGCATGGCCCAGTCTTTCTGAAGGTGGGAGAGTGGAACTCCCCAAAAGGGATATTAATGCTTTTAATGGTGGCTCTCATGCTCTAGCGATGATGATGATGATGATGATGATGATGATGATGATGATGATGATGATATGAGGCCTGGGGGGGAGGGATGGAGCTAGGGATGCCATAACCCTGCTGCGCCCATGCTTGTAACGTTTTTTGTGGTTTGGCACGGTCACGATCTGGTTCATTCTAAATCCTGGATTTGGGCCCGGCTGGCAGCCATCGCGCCTAAAGGGAACACTCGTCCCCTTGAGGCTGGCCGGCCAATGGCACAGCAGCTGGAGCAGAGCTGTTTCCAGCCCCACTCTGCCATTGGCCAGCCTCAAGGAGGAGGTGAACCCTTGAAGGAGGAGGAGGAGGAGGAGTGAGATTCCAGGTCAGCCAGGGGGAGGGGAAAGCGCCCTTTCTTAGTGCATGGCGAGGTGGAGGAGGTG
>NW_024819428.1:0-1937 GCF_019175285.1 Sceloporus undulatus | reverse complement strand
CAGAGGTTTTCCAAATGGGTGGCTGGTACCATCTACCTCTGCTATGAACTGTTGGGCAAACCTCTCCCTGGCAGGGTTCGGTCCCACTCCACAAGAGCAGTGTCAGCATCCTCTGCATTCCTGTTGGGTATTCCCTTGGGGGATGTCTGTAAGGCTGCTGTCTGGTCCCAGCCATTGACTTTTATAAAGCACTATAGGCTGGACACCAGAGCCATCCGAGACGCAGCTTTCGGGAGGGCTGTGTTGATTGCAGGGTTGCATTGATTGCACTACTGATGGTTGTGTTTTCAGCATTTATGTACATAATGCCACTGTTTTACATTCTGTTGAATGTTGATTTGCACAATTCCAATGGGACTGGTCTTGCATGACCTTTTATCCCCTTCTCAGGTTCTGCAATGTTATTGCTGTGTTGAGTGTTCTGTGCACATACAAAGACTGACTCTTTTTGTGGTTCAGGGTGTTTATTGTTGCAATAAATATACCCTTGGTTTACCATAGCTTTGGTTTCAGGACACTCCCTCCGCCGCTTACCTAAGCTTGTCAGTCTAAACCCATTTGTATGATTCGCAGATACCACGAAGAAGAAGGACAGGTTGCTTACCTGTAACAGTATTTCTTCGAGTGGTCATCTGCGAATACATACAAATCCCACCCGTCCATCCCCTCAGTGTCCTGCTCTTATTGGCTCTTCCATCGCCTGCTTGGCGGAAAAATTGCGGAACTGGGGAAAAGAGCGGGAAGGCAGGGGACTTATAACGGGTGGGCGGAGTTACCGCCAAAAAGTTTCTACATGTGGCAAAGTAAACTTTGCCTAGTGATTCCAGAAGTTTCCGAGCAGGACTGCGCAGGCGCAGTGAAACCCATTTGTATGTATTCGCAGATGACCACTCGAAGAAATACTGTTACAGGTAAGCAACCTGTCCTTATGTCTCATGTAATATATAACTTTACTTTTAATACTATATGCTATATATTTAAATGTAATATATAATAATGTGTTTATAGTACAATATGTAATATAATATAAATAGTAATATAAATATTATAAGAAAAATACAATAATAATAATAATAATAATAATAATAATAATAATAATAATATAAAGCTTACAATATAAGTTTAGGATGCAGTGGAATATTAACAATGATAACGATTAATTAATTAATTTTACTTTTCCTCCCCAATCAGGACCCAAGGCGGCTCGCTCTATATACACTTTTAAGGGTTTTTTATTTATTTATCTACATTGTTTATTGTTTACTTCCTTAGAGTCCCCACTTTAAGGATCTTGTTGACAAACACCCAAGTTCCCCGAAGCACTAAGGTCCTGGTTTCCGGAGTTAAGGACAAGCTTCTCAAGGTTTGACATTCCTTTAATTGACCCTCGGACCCACGTTTAATTTTAATTTGACCATAGAGTTGCGCTGGAGGACCTACAGATGCCTAGAGTGGTGTCCTCTCTAGGAATCTCTAGGTCCTCCGGCACAACTCTTGTTTCACCATCTTTCCCCCATTTCGTATATCGTTAATCCCACAGTTTCCGGCCATCATGGAACCGGTCCTCGCCTCAATAGATGCTGTTTCCCGCGAGTGTGAAAGCGTCCTGGAGAAAATGGCGGCTGGCGGTCCCTCGGAGGACTACTACCCCATTTTGGAGGTAAGCCCCTCTTTTCTATTGTTTTCCCAGGATTCCTCAGGAAGGAGCCATGACATTAAAGACCGCAAATTTTAACTGTTATTTTATTTTAGCAATACAATTAATTGTATACTTATTTATATTAATAATTATTTTATTGTAAAATTATAATTATTATATTTTATTTTAATGATTATTTTATTTTTTCAATACAATTAATTATGTAGTTATTTATATTAATAATTATTTTATTGCAAAATTATAATTATATTTTATTTTAATGATTATTTTATTTTTT